>NW_015214790.1:0-1496 GCF_001447785.1 Gekko japonicus | reverse complement strand
GGGTGCAGCGGACAGTGAGACGGACCAGGGCGGCGTCAGGGCCGGTGGCCCACGGGTGGTTCCGGGCTGAGCTGGGCTAGCCGTGCGTGAAAGCGCGGCTTGCCGTTGGGGCATAGGGGGGGGTGTTCTTGGCCTGCGGGGTCGAGATCACTGGGCCGGCTGGGGCGACGAGTGAGGCGGGCTTCGCTTGGAATTAGTGGCGGGGCCTGCTTCTCCCACCCCATTCCCCTCCCCCCCACACAATTTTGCAGACTAACTTATGGGCGGTGGCCCACAGCGTTAGGGAGAGTGGAGGATTTTCTGTGGCTGCATCCACCACCACTCCTCATCCCAGTGTGAAGCGGGCTGGGAAAAGGGGCAAAAGGCAGGCGGTGGGCACAATTGGGTAGTGGTCAGTCTTAGGACGTTGGTTGGAGAAACCAGGATTTGTTTCCTCTGTCCTTCACTTGTGCCAGTTGGGTGGTCGGGCGAGCCAAAGTTCTGATAAGAGTTGTTCTTGAACAGGGGCAGTTTAAGGCAGAGCTCTTGCGGCCCGTCTGCCTCACAGGGTGTTTGTGGGGGGGCGAGCAGAGGAAAGGAGGTTTGAGAGCCGTTCAGAGACCTCTTTGGGGGGCTACAGGTGGGGGCATAGGTTCAATTGGTCCTTCCTTTTGTCCTCCACATTGGGCGCTAGGTGGGGCCATATCGGGTGTGGTGGCCAATTGCTTGTAGTGATCGGCGGCCATTTTGTATTCAGGGTCTGGTGGCCATTTTGTTAGTTCAGGAATCACTTTCAGTTTCGGTCATGGCTCCTGCAAAGAAGGGCTCTGGTCGCTTAAAAGGCAAGCAGCCGGCACCTAAGCCAAGACCTAAGAGACAAGCTCCGGCATTGTCTTCATCGGATGAAGAGGATGATGGTGTGCAGCAGGCCATTTTGGACCGCTTGTTGGCAGTGGAGGCTGCAGCAGGTGTATCCACTCCTGCTGTGCGACCGCCAGGAGGTGCTCGGGGTAGGAAAGAAACTCGGGCGGCTGCCAACAAGAGGTTTCAAGCAGAAGTATTAACGCGTTTATCTATTGTAGAGGGGCGTTCTGCAGTGGTGAATGTGGATGACGACGAAGGTAACAAGGATGGAAGCCAGGCTGCAGCTAAGTCTGCTGGGCGACAGAATCCAGCAGAGCCCATGGCGGGCCCGTCTTCGGCAGTTGGTAAGTGTTGCGCACAGCACATTGGGGGGGCATGGCCGTGGGGCCGCCCCGAATCTGAGGGGTTTAGTTCTTACCCGCCCATCACTCCGGGATACAGCCATGGGTGGGGGCCGATGGGACAGGGCACGTCCATGTGGCTTGTAAGCCCCACAAAATGTCTGGGGAAATGGGCTGCCTCTGGTCCATTCTAGCCCCAGCCTCCCGTAGCCATCCTTCCAACATCTTCCGTATTCTAAAATCCCCCGTATAATCAGGAGCCCCTTTTGCTTTGCTAGTGAATGCAACCGCTGACAACATCCCTTTAATGGA
>NW_015214789.1:0-1501 GCF_001447785.1 Gekko japonicus | reverse complement strand
AAGGCAGCCAGCCTTTGTCTCAGACACTACTCCTGCCTCCAGGAAGCTGCTGCAAAGACTCTTTGACGGAGAAGAGGTGGTCCTCAAAGGCTGGCTGCTTGATCTCAGAAAAAAATTCTGCCCTGCATAAAGTTGCTGCAATAATTCTGCGAAGGAGAAAAGGTTGCTTTCGAAGATAATTTTACTGCCCTCAGGAAGCTGCTGCAATGACTCTTTGAAGGAGAAAAGGTGACCCTCAAAGGCTGGTTATGTTGGTGTCAGAAACTATTCCTGCCTTCAGGAAGCTGATGCAATGAGTCTCTGAAGGAGAAAAGGTTGCCCTCAAAGGCTTTGGTCTCAGACTCTCTTTGTGCCCTCAGGAAGCTGCTGCAATGAGTCTTTGAAGGAGAAAAGGCTGCCCTCAAAGTCTCAGACAGTATTCCTGCCCCACAGGAAGCTGCTGCAATGACTCTTTGACGGAGAAGAGGTGGCCCTCAAAGGCTGGCTGCTCAATCTCAAAAAGAATTCCGCCCTGCAGAAAGTTGCTGCAATGCCCCCCCGTCCAACCCCCCCATACACCCCCCCCCACTTCCATCGAAATCAAGCTGAATCTGAATCTACTGCAAGGACTAAAAAAAAACAACTACACTCACAATCAAGCGGAGTCTCATCCACCAATCCTTCCGGCTTGAAGTCGCTGCAAGAACTCTACGAAGGAGAGAAGGTTGCCCTTCTAGGCTGGCTCGTCAGTCTTGGACTGCTTTCCACTCTACGGAAGGTTGCTGCAATGAAGCTATGAGCAAGAGAAGGTTGTCGTCAGGAGCAAGCTTCCTCGCTCTTGGATACATTTTCTCCCTGCAGAGAATTACAGCAAGGACTCTACAAAGGAGGCAAGGTTGCCCTCACAGGCAGGCCTCCTTGGTCTCAGAAAGCAATCTACTCTATGGAAAGTTGCTCCAATGAAAGTACGGAGCGAAACCAGGTTCCCCACGCAGGGAGCCTCCTCAGGCTTTGGCAAAATTCCTCCCGATGGGAAGGGGTTGCAATGACCCTACGAAGGAGACAAGGTGTCCCTCCCAGGCAGGATCATCGGACTTGGACACCTAAACACTCTATGGACAGGAGCAGCAGCAGGCTCCTCACTCTCTCGGACCCCATTTCTCCCTGCGGGAAGTCTCTGCAATGTGTTTACAAAAGAGACAGGGTTGCCCCCTCAGGCAGGCTCCCTGGTCTCAGACACCCATCCACTCTACAGAAAGCAGTTGCAATGCCAGTATGAAGCGAAAGAAGGTTGCCCACGCAGTCAGACTCCTCCGACTTTGACATGAGAAGGTTGCCCACGCAGTCAGACTCCTCCGGCTTTGACATGAAATTATTGCAGTGACCCTATGAAGGAGAAAAGGTTGCCATTGGTGGCAGCCTCCTCGGTCGCAGACCCCAACGTCCCCCTCGCTGGCAGGCTCTTCAGTCTCAGACACCATGCCTGCCTGCAGGAAGCTGCTCCAATGACCCTACAAAGGAG
>NW_015214788.1:0-1627 GCF_001447785.1 Gekko japonicus | reverse complement strand
GTAAAAACAGGGCTACCTTCTTAGTAACTTCGGGTATGATCAGGAAGGCCCAACATTCCAGCTAAAAAACAAGTTTAAATGTTTAGCACACAGGTCTGCATATAAATAACAATGAAGGAGAATATGTGACATTGATTCAACGCAGCTGGAATTACAGGGACAGGTCCCAGCCAAGACTGCAGTCTTATTAAACCTACCATATAAGACCGCTTCTTGCCAGCGAGAAGGCTTCCTGAGTCTGGGGGAGTTGTAAGAGGGATAACTAAGAAGCCATCCGACCTGTAGTAAGAGGAAACTCAAAACTAAGAGGGGAACAGGATTTGTTAGCTAAGCTATGGCCCCAGTCACATGGGCCAAATAACGTGGGGGGGGAGGAGTGGCTGTTTGCCCCGGAGCATAATAAAGTGTGGTAGCCCGATCACACAGTCCCACAAGTCTCCGTGCTTAGGCTGTTAGCTGGCGATCACACAGCGATGCTGCAGTGTGGCAAAGAAGCAGCACGGCGCGATCACACAAGCGTTTCATGTTTGTGCGCATGCGCAGTTCCACGGAGCAGCACTGCTTTCAGTTTCGTGTTTGGGCACATGCGCTTACGAAAAACATCCGGTTTGCAACGGGACGTGGATGGGTGCCGGATGCCACGGGATACTAGCGCTCCCGCGATCAGACACCCACCTGTGCCACACTTTTCCTGGATAGTGGTGCACTTTCCTTGGTACTTTTTAACTCTGCATCTTCGGCGGGATGCCACAGGTTGGCCACGGGTGCGCTATGCTTCCCAGACGTTGTGGTGTGATCGCACCCCAAAAATCCACCCAACATTCATGCCTTTCGCGTGGCAAATTCTCCATGTGACTGGGGCCTATAAAGCTTTTGGGCTTCAGTGTCACGGATTCTGTGTTTGATTAACAAGTACGCACTCATGAAAGGGAGCATGGCCAGCGACTCTAGGGAAATGCCAAAGGCTAGGATTTTTTTCTCAATATAAGCTGACCAGTTAGAGGTATTGGGCTCAGTGAGCATTTGCTGAATGAAATTCCCAGCATCCACGAAACAATGCAAACGGAACCAGAACATAATCGTCATGAGCCATGCTCTTGTTCCTACTAAATTTAGACCAGTTTCTAAACAGAGGGCTGACTTGAACACAGCACGGAATACCCATGATTTTCCATAAGGACTTAGATTGCACACACTCAGTGGTCCGATCAAAGGACCTTATCCAGGTTGGAATCCCATACAATAGTTGGGAAATTACGCCAAGTGATGTCACACTTTGGCATGCTCCCAAAAATGGCTTATAAATTACCTAAAAATAAATTAAGGTAAAGGTAAAGGTTCCCTTTCTCGAAAGCCAGTCGAGTCCGACTCTAGGGTTGCAGTGCTCATCTCCGTTTCAAAGCTGAAGAGCCAGCGCTGTCCGAAGACGTTTCCGTGGTCATGTGGCCGGCATGACTAAACACCAAGGCGCGCGGAACGCTGTTACCTTCCCACCGAAGTGGTACCTATTTATCTACTTGCAATCTCTTGCTTTCGAACATTTACCTAAAGATAAATAGAACAAAGTTTGAGTCCAGTGGCAGCTTTAAGACCTGGAAGTCTTCAAGGTGCCGCTGGACTCAAACTC
>NW_015214787.1:0-2113 GCF_001447785.1 Gekko japonicus | reverse complement strand
CCACTACACCAAACTGGCTCTCAGGAAACTAAGATACCAGCTTACATTTTTACTAACTTCGGAACACAGGAAGGTTGTTTTGGAGGGTGGGAGGGTGAGTCACACCACCTTCCTCATATCCAGGCGGATTAGCATGCTTGTCTTGGGTGGCAGTTGTCCACTCTGCGGAACAGCAGATTGGTATGAAATGCCACCCTCAGACTGTGGCCCTATCGTTACATCAGCGGCTGCATGGGCAGGGCTTTCCACCAGGACTAGGTGGAGCTTCTTTAAATGCTGACCGGAGAGGGGGGAGGAAGAGGACAAGGACCGACTCACGGCAACCCCGTCCATGGGGCATTCCAGGGAAGAGATGAGCAGAGATGGTTTCCCATTGCCTCCCTCTACATAGTGACCCCTGTCTTCCCTGGAGGTCTCCCATCCAAGTGCTAACCATGGCCGAACTCGCTTAGCTTCCAAGATTGGATGAGCCCAGGCTAATGACTCATAACTCCAGTGGGGAAATGGTCATTTGTAGGACATGGTGCCCTCATCAAATCAAGCTGCCCTAGGCAGATTTTCCAGGCGCGATCTCACCCCCAACATCTGGGAAGCGCAGTGCTCCCGTGGCGAACCCGTGGCTCCCCGCCGAAGGTGCGGAGTTAAAAACTAGTACCTACAAGGTACTAGTTTCCTGAAACCGCGGGCCAAAGGCGGGCGTCTGATCACATTCCCGGTGGACTTACGTGGCATCCGGCGCCTGCCACAGTTCATCAATGCAGGTTGTGCAACAGCGCCCAACAGTGCATGCGCACAAAGAGCGATTGCCTGTGCGATCGCGTGGTGCAGCTTCTGTGCTGCGCTGCAGGATACCCGTCTGATCGGCATTTCCCCCGAACCACGGGACCTCGAACGGGACATGTGCTCGGGCAGCCATGGGTTAGTTTCCTCCGGGGCATTTAGCCACGCCTCCCCCCGCGATATCCGGCCTGTGTTACCGGGGCCTTATTATGGTATTGCTATACTTGCTTTAAATCAGAACCTTTACTAAACTGCTGCAGGCGACAGGTACAGTGAATCGTTACTGCACTTCTAGATCCTTCTTAGAGAAGAACAAAAATGGTGAGCTGTAGAGAATTAGTTAAGCCCCATTTAACGGCGGGAGGTGCTACATACCTAATCCTTACAGGTGTCTCCCATAGGGACGTCACCAACATTTGAAATCCCTTGACTTGTCACATGAACCTGCAAGATGTCTCTAATGCCTGCCTCCAACTAGTGAACTATTGCAATTTCACGGGCTGCATCTAGCCAGCTTTTCAGTTGCTGAAGGAAGTGAGGAGTTCCTCTTTGACCATCAAAACATGTTACACGGGGGATCGTGAGGCCTGCGTGAACAAGAATCGTGTAGGATGGGGGCTCTGGGAAGGAGGGGAATTGGACCGGACTGGCTGGATTTTAACCCAAGATGGGGAATTCCTTCCTCCTATTTCTACCCTTCTACCCCGAGAGCCAGCGTGGTGAAGTGGTTAGTTTCCTCCGGGGCATTTAGCCACGCCTCCCCCCGCGATATCCGGCCTGTGTTACCGGGGCCTTATTATGGTATTGCTATACTTGCTTTAAATCAGAACCTTTACTAAACTGCTGCAGGCGACAGGTACAGTGAATCGTTACTGCACTTCTAGATCCTTCTTAGAGAAGAACAAAAATGGTGAGCTGTAGAGAATTAGTTAAGCCCCATTTAACGGCGGGAGGTGCTACATACCTAATCCTTACAGGTGTCTCCCATAGGGATGCCACCAACATTTGAAATCCCTTGACTTGTCACATGAACCTGCAAGATGTCTCTAATGCCTGCCTCCAACTAGTGAAAGATTGCAATTTCACGGGCTGCATCTAGCCAGCTTTTCAGTTGCTGAAGGAAGTGAGGAGTTCCTCTTTGACCATCAAAAAATGTTACACGGGGGATCGTGAGGCCTGCGTGAACAAGAATCGTGTAGGATGGGGGCTCTGGGAAGGAGGGGAATTGGACCGGACTGGCTGAATTTTAACCCAAGATGGATAATTCCTTCCTCCTATTTCTACCCAGAGAGCCAGCGTGGTGAACTGGTTAAGAGCGGCGGACTCTAATCTG
>NW_015214786.1:0-1499 GCF_001447785.1 Gekko japonicus | reverse complement strand
GGGCAAAACCTTCCATGTGACTGGGGCCGTTATAAACCACTTTGCAGTATTAAAAAGCATCTTATGTAAAGCAACCATTTTTGTAATGAAAACAGTTAAGTTTTGTACTGAAAATGAACTCAGCCTGAGAGTTATTTTAAAGGTGAAATGAGTCTAGGTAGGCAGCCAAGAAAATGAGCACCTGTATAAATAAATTTTAATGAGACCAGCATCTGCCCTGTAAAGTTGAGATGCGGCCAAGTAACATCTGTTTGTCAAATATGTGATTGATGACTGACCAGACAAAGAAATCTAAACTGAGCATGTGCAAATGATGTTAATGATGATGTAAAGTGAGGAGGAGCAAGAAGAGCATATAAGCAAGATCCCTGCTACTACTCACTGAACATCTATGCTGAATTTCTTAGCCATGAGATGTTCCTTTACCTGAATATATCTTTTTCCTACCCTTTATTGCCTGGAATTGTCTGCTTTCACTATGTGGTTTATTGGCTAGCCACACAAGTCAAAGAACCTTAGCGCCCTCAGGACGTTGCTTTCAGTATGCTGGTCCCTGGCCATTAAGGACTTAAACGATACATGCAAGTACAATTGGGCTGAAATAGAAAGAACTGCTTTCTATGTCTGTTATTACTAAAACGGAATGTGTAAAGCAACTATCCCAGTAATTAATTGAAAAATCATTTTGTATAAACTGTTTGACCTATATTTTTGGTACTTGGGGAAGAGTAATTTTGTAAATTTGAATGATGTACAAAATAGAGGCATGTTCATTCCAGAACTGTCACTGATAGATAAGTGATATTCACTGGCAAACTTGGGTTTGCCTCTCCGTAAGGTATATACTGGTTGAAAACTTGCATGTTCTATACCGCTTGCTATTTTAAAAATTTTCCTGTTGCTTTAAATGCACATGTAGTAAATATAGCATGTGGCTGGAGGAAGCTTCCCAAACAAATTGGTGTGAGTGTGACTATGCACAAACCAATATTTTCACTCACATGCAACACAGATACCTCTTTTATGGATCATCTACAGGGTGCTGCAGGAAAGCAGTTATCCCCATTTCCCTTCATGTTTCTAGGCCTTCTAGCAGTTTGTTAAGGAAGCAAATAGAAAATAAATTCAGAAGGATAGCTGGGTTTCTTGTGGCACTAAAAAGACAAGCACATTTACTGCAGCATCAGCTTTTGTGAGCCAAAGTCCACTCGGTCAGATATATGCAACATTATGCTTTGCTACAGTTGTCAAACTCCAGGTGGCATATGGAGATCTCCCAGAATTACAACTGATCTCCAGACCAGAGAGAAAATGGCTACTTTGCAGGGTGGATTCCCCACTGAGGTTCCTCGCCTACATACATTCTGCCCTTCTTGGACTCCATCCCCAAATCTCCAGGAACTTCTAACTCAAAGCTGGCAACCCTACGTGACTTTGCTGCTTTGCTTGTTGGCTTAAGCAGTTATCTAAGTATTTATACCCTGCTTTTCTCCCCAATG
>NW_015214785.1:0-1546 GCF_001447785.1 Gekko japonicus | reverse complement strand
TCTTCATAAGATGGGACTCCAGTATTCCTCACCCAATTCACATTTTAGTGACCTCCCCCGTTGAGCTACCAAGTAGCCCACAGGGTCACATTCTGTGAGGTGGTTGTTCTAGTTTCCAGTCAGGTCCGGCATCAGCATACCCTGAGGTGGGACAGCTGCCATGGCCCAGGGCTTCTAGGAGGGACCATTGCAGCCAAAAAAAAACCCACTCCCCCATTCACTGGCTAACGCTCTACCATCTGTGCTCCCAGCTGCATATACTTCCCATTGCCACCAGGGAAAGGGTTGCAGGTGGTATGGGTGGCTATGAGCATGAGTGCAAGCAGCCTTGCAAGCACCCTGGGGGAAGGACACACAGGCAGGGTTAAGAAAACTGGGCGGGGAACTTCCTGACCAGTAGGGTTTCCAGCTCCAGCTTCGGAAATTCCTGGAGATTTGGGGAGTAGCATCTGGGGAAGGTGGGTTTGGGAAAGGGAGGGATTCAGCAGGGTATAATGTCATAGAGTCCACCTTCCACAACAGTCATTTTCTCCAGGGGAACTGATCTCTGTTGCCTGGAGAGCAGTTGTAATCCCACGATATCTCCAGCTACCACCTGGAGGCTGGCAACCCATACTGCCCAGGGCCTCCCAAAATTCAGAACTGGCCTTGCTTCCCATCTTCTTTTTCTCCACATACTTTCCTCCTGTTCATTGGAGAAAGCTAGTTCCCTCGTGTGAGTATATTGTGTGCAGCATTGTTATAGCATCTTCTGTTTAGAATATGTCACCCTACAGTAGGACTGAGGAGGGTGCCAGTTTCGACCATAAATTTGTCATGTCCTTGTCTCTGGACTACAGAGCTGGCTGACTGACAGCTGTAAGTGCAATGATGGTCCTGGCAAAAGGTTGGTGGTTTGCAGGCTGCGGCTGCTTGGGCTGCCGGAAAATTCAGATGCCTCTCTGGTGAGACCCTGGCACCTGCAGGTGTCAGTTGCTCTCCTGTTCACTAGACTATCTGGTGGTTGTTACTGGCAATCCTTCCTCTTCCCTAGGTATATTCCTGGGAAACAGCTGTCTGCATTTGAACTCAAGGGATTTGAATTGGTGTCTCATGGGAGCCCTGGAATGTATGGCTGCAGAGATGGGTCACTCTACTATCCACGAGGTATGAACTGCACTGTGGGAGAAACTGTGGGCTCCTCCTGGTGATATGGCTCTGCCTTGTCAATGGAATAAGTAAGAGGCGTCATGACCAATGCTCCCTCTAAGCTGTGGAGTCTCGGTTGTGAGCAAAAATTCTACTTTGTAAGCTACAGGCATTAAAGTTGTGAGGGAGCGATTTGGCTACTGCATAAATTAGCTTGCTCTGGAGCCATCCTTCCTGAGCTAAGACAAAGATGTGTGAGCCGGAGGCTAAAAAACTGTGAGCTAGCGCTTAGAGGGAACACTGGCCATGACATTCTTTTGAATAGGGAAAAATAGGTGAAGTTACAATCAGTGGATGGCCTAATGAAGAAAATGAGACTTAAGACTTCTTACTCACATCGCCATGGCTTAATTGTAGG
>NW_015214784.1:0-1528 GCF_001447785.1 Gekko japonicus | reverse complement strand
CAATCACAGTAGGTACAACGCTAATGAGGTACAACGCTAATGAGGACAGCAAGAAACATTTTGCCTTATCCTATCCATTTTCACCCAGAAGTAAGTTATGGTTTTGATTGAGACCTTCTCCCCAAGAAAAAGAGCATGTAGTTCAGGTCCCATACCCTAACACATCTGGTATTAAGAGCAAAAACATTCAATGTTGTGTTTCAGTGTTTTAATATTTGCTGCCCTGGGGACCCTGAACTGGGTGGAAAGGTGGCAAATAAATATTTTAAGTAAATAATAACAAAACAGAAAAAACAAATGCCAATGTTAAGATTAACCTCACTGAACAAACCAGGCATCTGGGGGCCAGCAACATTTTTGGCAGAGACACAACTAATGCTCCCTCTAAGCTGCGGAGTCTTGTGAGCAAAAATTCTACTTTGTGAGCTACTGGCGTTAAAGTTGTGAGCAAGTGATTTGGCGAATGCATAAATTAGTTTGCTCTGGAGCCATTTTTCCTGAGATAAGACAAAACTGTGTGAGCCAGAGGCTCAAAAACTGTGAGCTAGCTCACACTAACTCAGCTTGGAGGGAACACTGGACACAACCACCACCTGGAGGTGGTGACACAACCCAATGCCTTAAGCACAGTAGTATTAGATGTGCTTACTTGGTTATAAGATACATTACTCTGGGTCATTAATGGGTAAAATTGTGCATGTTTCTTTACTTGAACAAGTTACAGCTTGCATTCGGCAATGAGCCACCACAGATCTAATACCAGAGACAGAAGTTTTATACCACCGCTTTTGCATGGCGTGAGCTGGCAATATTTGGTTTCCAGCCATCAACAGTGCACATATGAGCACACATAAAGCTGCCCTTATACTGAATCAGACCACTCTATCAAGGTCAGTATTGTCTACTCTGACTGGCAACAGCTCTCCAGGGTCTCAGGCAGAGGTCACATCACCTATTACCTGATCATGCCGAGGATTGAACTTGGAACCTTCTGCATGCAAAGCAAAGGCTCTATCACTGAGCCACAGCCCCTCCCCAGTATTAAAAGGGGTGGGGAACCCTGAAATCTGCATGCACGTGTGAAGTAGCTCCCTGCATATCTCACAGAGCAAATTCAATCCCTACTTGTGTTTTGACTGCACGAAAATTCAGAAACGCATAAAGATGCTTTACTATTTCTATACGGTGCCATTCAGCAAACATGGCCATTGTTAGCTATTTTCTATTCTGTGGATGCTGGTGCAAGGAGAAATCACGGTTTCAACATTTTAAAACAAAGGGTCTTGACACACACTACAAATATATTTCTCAAGAACATTTTGACACATGTACATTTGTTAACTTCCTCATCGGTCCCTCACCCTGCGGCTGAGATTTTTTAAAAAAAATTCTATCAAATCTAAACTTGATTATCAAGAACAAAAATTGCAGTGATTTGATGCAAACATTATAGTTATGGATTACAAAACTTCCCAAGTTTTCAGTTTGGTTTTCAAAAGTGTTTTTTGAGATCGAGAAGATGCGGGGG
>NW_015214783.1:0-1722 GCF_001447785.1 Gekko japonicus | reverse complement strand
ACTTGAGCCACCGCAGCTCCTCTATGCAGCAAAGGAATGGCAAAAAAGGCAGTGCGATCTTGGGGTGTATCAACAGAGGCATAACATCCAGATGACAAGACGTCAGCTGTGCCCTGCATTGGCCAGGCCGCACCTGGAGTCTTGTGTGCAGTTTCGGAGGCCTCACTTCCAAAAGGATGTGGACAGAACGAAGGGGGTGCAGGGGAGAGTGACGAGGATGATCGGGGGCCTGGAGACCAAGCCCTAGGAGGAGAGGCTGAGGGACTTGGGAGTGTTTCGTCTGGAGAAGAAGAGGTTGAAGGGGGACATGAGGGCTCTCTTGAAGTATTTGAAGGGCTGTCACTTAGAGGAGGGCAGGGAGCTGTTCCTGTTGGCAGCAGAGGAGAGGACTCACAATAACGGGTTTAGATTAAGGAGAGGCTGGATATTAGGGGAAACTTTTTGACAGTCAGAGTTGTGCAACAGTGGGATCAGCTGCCTAGGGAGGTGGTGAGCTCCCCCTCCCTGGCAGTCATTAAGCAGCAGCGGCTGGACAAACACTTGTCGGGGATGGTCTAGGCCAGTAATGACGAGCCTTTTAGAGTCCGAGTGCCCAAACTGCGATCCAAAACCCACTTATTTATCCCAAAGTGCCAACACGGCAATTTAACCTGAATACTGAGGTTGTACTTTAGAAAAAAACAACTCATACATTAACTTAAGATGATCCAAACAAAGTAAGGAAAGCAATCCCAAATGCTTTCATTTACTTAAAATTATTTGGCAGAGAATTCGACACTTTAATGATGGTCTGGGCCTGGCTGGGGCGATGGCACGCAGAGAAGGCTCTGAGTGCCACCTCTGGCACCCGTGCCATAGGTTCACCACCACTGCTCTAGGCTGATCCTGCATTGAGCAGGATGGCCTGTATGGTCCCTTCCAGCTCTGTGATTCTACATGATTCTATTCTATGACGTCTCTGGAGTGAGAACACTGATCCGCTGAGGTCAGTCTTGTCTACTGTGAATGGCAGCAGAATGGCAGAATGAGTCAAGGCATTCCACAGCACTTCCGACCTGACCCTTTTAACTGAAGATGTCAGGGATTGAAACTGGGAACTTCTGAATGCAAAGCAGACGTTCTTCCACTGAGCCATTGAACCATAGAGTTGGAAGGGGCCATACATCTAGCCCAACCCCCTGCCCAGTGCAGGACCAGCCTAGAGCATCTCTGACAAATATTCAGAGAAATAACCATCCCTATGCTGATCTATAAGGAGCTGCAGTGGCTCAAGTGGTTAAGACGCTGAACTGCAGGCTGTGGAAGGTCGGTAGTTCAGCAGTTCGAGACCCGAGTGTGCCACATGATGGAGTGAGCTCCCGTCTCTAGTTCCAGCTCCTGCCAACCTAGCAGTTCGAAAGCAAGAAATTGCAAGTAGATAAATAGGTACCACTTCGGTGGGAAGGGAACCGTGCACCTTGGTGTTTAGTCATGCCGGCCACATGACCACAGAAACGTCTTCGGACAGCGCTGGCTCTTCGGCTTGGAAACGGAGATGAGCACCGCAACCCTAGAGTCGGACTTGACTGGCTTTTGAGAGCAAGGGAGACCTTTACCTTTACCTTTTTATGCTGATCTACACATCTCAAAACCCTTGTCACAATTTTCCAGCTCCTGCCATTAGTTCAGAAGATGTGGTGGCGGTGCCCACACACAGGGTTGCCAGCTATAGGTCAGGAGATT
>NW_015214782.1:0-1512 GCF_001447785.1 Gekko japonicus | reverse complement strand
ACCACCACCACCACCATTTTGGAAGTTGCTTCTGATGGTTTCCACGATTTTCTGCTTCCCAAGTTATATTTTTTCACAGCTCTATCTGAGGGCCTGCTGTATATTAGTCACACAAGGAACAAAATACCATGTGTGAACCAGGACATCTGGATCTTATTCATGAGGATGGGGGTTCCATTCCTTGAAGAAGCTACTATTTTATTTCATTCAATATTAATCATAGCTATGATGTTAATAGAAGGCCAAAATGTGCTCTCGAATTTCAATAGCCAGTAGGAACCAAACGTATCAGTCTACATTTTTTTTAGGATTTCGGCTGTTAATGTGTACTTATTTGATTACTTTTCGCAGCCAGCTGTTACAAGCCATGATATTATGTTTGTTAAAATTCACTGTCCTTGGGATACACTGTGCAAGTATGCTGAAAGGATGAACATCAGGATGCCTTTCAGGTATTGTGGAGAATACTTCATTTTGGCCACTTGTCAAGTTAGTGTTTACATATGTGTTAAGAAAACGTTTTAAAAACTTCATAAACTGTATTTTTGTACAGTTGCTTTTCCATGAAAGTTCTAAAAACATGATTTTTTTCAGGAAACAAGAATAAAAGAAGTCATTGTTGCATGCAGTTTTCTTATACCTATCATAGTGTGTGAAACCAGACACATACAGTTATACAGTCAAATAATTTACTCTGTATGGGCATCTGGGCTCTTTAGATGAACTCCTGTGCAGCATTTCAAAGACATCTTAGTATCTTAGGGACCATGTTTTCTATTGTAAGGTCTTTAGGGGTGTATTGAGATT
Organism: Gekko japonicus; assembly: GCF_001447785.1. NCBI lineage: Eukaryota > Metazoa > Chordata > Lepidosauria > Squamata > Gekkonidae > Gekko > Gekko japonicus. The sequence goes on along the minus strand of NW_015214782.1, from coordinate 705 downwards.
ACTGATTCAGCTGATGACTCACATGGTGAATCATGACATTTTTTGTGTGCATGTGTGTGTTGTACTTGACTGGTCATTGAATGTTCTAAGATATCAGAAATACGGTATGTAATGCCTAGGTTGAACTGGGACATAGTGAGTTGTAGTATTGCCATATTGCCCTAATCCACAGAAAGTCAAATGCACATAAGTCACTTTGAAATCAACAGTATATGTCCCATGGCTTTCAGAAGGATATGAAACTAAGTCCCAGTAGGACATGTTAACTAAGTTGGACATGTGATTAACTTTTTCTGTATGGGGACCATATCTCACTAACATTTACAGTTGATTCCTATACAGATATACTGTATTCTAAACTCATTGAAATATAAAAGTTAAGTCTGCATAGAGTAGTATGACATTTGCTTAAAGGGAAGTGATAATCGTTTTTGAAAATCATAAAGGTTTGATCGCATCAGTAACCCATTGAACCAGGATGAACTGGGGCAGATTGGCCATTATAGCCCATGGGACTTCACCCAACAGCGCCCCGCCCCCCCCCCCCCCCCGGGACAGTCCAGTCCAGTGGTGAGGAGGGAAAATGCCCAGGTGAGCTGCATGTGGTACACGGTTGGCTGAGCCAAGTATGGCATGGAGAAAGTGACACATGGCTGGCTGGGCAAAGCCGGCTGCTTCTATCTCCCTTCTTTCTTTAGGGTGGTG
>NW_015214781.1:0-1431 GCF_001447785.1 Gekko japonicus | reverse complement strand
TGGGTCACTACGCAGAGGAAGACAATGGCGAACACCTCTGGATGTCTCTTCCCTTGACCTAGATGGTGCGGGCTGTCCCGATCTCTTCCCTTCAAAACTCCATGAGGGGCTACCCTATGACGTCTGCAGCTTGATGACACTTTCCACCACCATCAATGGACAGGTAGCCTTGGCCTGGATGGCCCAGGCTAGCCCAATCTCTTCAGATCTCAGAAGCTCAGCAAGGCAGGCCCTGGTCAGTACTTGGATGGGAGACCACCCAGGAACTCCAGGGTTGCTGTGCAGAGGCAGGCAATGGCAGACCACCTCTGGATGTCTCTTCCCTTGACCTAGATGGTGCGGGCTGTCCCGATCTCGTTCAGATCTCAGAAGCTAAGCAGGGTCGGACCTGGTTAGTCCTTGGATGGGGAGACCACCCAGGAACTCCAGGGTCGCTACGCAGAGGCAGGCAATGGCAAAACTACCCCTGTTCGTCTCCTGCCTCGATGTGGCGTGATGGCACTTTCTGCCACGTAATTGTCGTGTGTTATTATTTTTAAAGTTAATGAGGAGACCACCACGTTCTCTCCTTCCCCACACACTCAGAAGAACTAAAGGATGGGGGGGGGGATGACCGAGGACCAGAAACCCAAACAAACAGTGACATCCTCTTCTGGGCAACAGACGTGGACGAGTCCATAAGGACGAGGCGATGGCAGGTCCAATCTCATTAATGTATATTTAGAGGCACCAAAGTGCTCTCAGACGTGGGCAATTAGCTCCATCCGCTAATTAGGTGAAGAGGGGAGCCGCGTCCCGGGGAATATGGTAATACGTATTGATTAGAAAATGGGGCTCCTTCTCCAAACGAGGACGCCCGGATCTGATGGGAGGTTAACGGAGTGTAATTAACGAGAGAGCTTTCCTTTTTTGTATATTATTAACTAGAAGGGGGGGGGAGGCGTACGTGGCGAGACGGTTCGGTGACCTCTGTCGGGTAGGGACGCCTTTTAGCAGAGCACATCACAGGCCATTACTCGTCCCCATCCCCCCCACCCCCGGAGCGGCCAAATGAAAAATTAGCCGTTCCAGGACTCCTGATTACCACGTCCGAGCTGTGCCAGCATTTCCATTAGAGCCAACAGGGAGCAGGCCGGGTCTCCGAAGACCCACTGAGTTGCGTTCCCTCCTGCTGGAAATCCTACACTTCACGGGAGGCCAGCCATGATGGGTCTACCGGGACTCTTGCTTCAAGGCGTTCGACGGGAAAAGAATGGATCATGCAAACACATGAGACTGCCTTTTCCTGAATCAGACCCTTGGTCCATCAGGGTCAGGATTGTCTACTCAGACTGGCAGCGGCTCTCCAGGGTCTCAGGCAGAGGTCTTTCACATCCCCTACAGCCTGATCCTTTTAGCTGGTGATGGTGGGGATTGAACCTGGGATGTTCT
>NW_015214780.1:0-1523 GCF_001447785.1 Gekko japonicus | reverse complement strand
TCTGGGTCCCCCTCAGGGACAAAGGTTGGATCTAAATGAAGTAAATAAATAAATGACTCCTCGGTTGAGATCCCTCCTTTGCTGGTTCAGCATTGCCCGCCCACCCCTTTGCAAAAAAACCACCAGATTGTTCATCAGTCTAGTCAGCTCCCTGAAGAGAGGGTTGTCATCTCTCTTACTCTTTGCTGCCTCTTGTGGACATCCCTCTTCCCCTGCTCCTGAACTGATGGACAGCTCCAGTTCAGCTTGACCTTGGCTGCCCACCTGAGAACCCTCTGCCTTCATCCCTGACTAACCAGATACAGAATGAGAGACACAGGGGTCCAGACAGAATCCTAATAACCCATGTCTATGATCCTAAACTTTCCATCCTTCTCTTTAGCCTACCAATTATATTCAGGAAATGGGGTCAAAGCCATCAGCTTTTGCTGTGGCCGGACCTGGTTCAAGTCAAGCAGGGGAACTGCGTAGTAGCTGATTGACCTCATTCAGTTGTGAAGATTGCAGGGGTGTGGTTGCTAGGCAACCAGCATGTGCTTCCTTCCCTCTCCTCAGAAAGTGGCAAAACAGCCGTTGGGTCTTCATAGGTGGTAGCGACAGCAGTACAATTAAGGAGGAGGGAGGGTGGTGAATAGTACTGAATGCACCTTTCTTCTGTGGTCTAGTTCACGCTCCCTGCCAGTTTTATGTGGTATACCCAATAGCTTTGGATTCTGTCAACCATATTCCAGGCTTATTGATAAATGATTCAAGTGCTTACCTACACAGTTATCCCCTTCTCATTTATATTTACAGATTTGCTTCGAAAGCCTACAAACCCAAGTTGACCAGAGTTGGCAGTGGGACAAAAGGAATAAGTGCGCGTATCGTGAGACCCAGCTCTTCGGTCATCTCATATTCTGAATCAGATGACATCAAAATGTCAATGTGGTATAGTGATTAGAGTCTCAGACTAGGATCTGGGTTCAAACACCCACTCTATCGTCCCTCTATATGAGATTACATATGTGAGAAATGAATGAGTTAGCATATGTAATGAGATAAGAAACCAGTATCCCTATTGAGTCCTGGGGAGGGTGTTTGAACCCAGTCAAGAAGCTTACCAGGTAACCTTGGTCCAGTTACACTTGGTTCTAATTTACTGCACAGGATTGTTCCAGGTGGGTTTGAAGCAGTAGAACAAGTTTATAGTCCAGTGGCACCTTTAAGACCAACAAAGTTTTATTCAAGGTCTGAGCTTTCATGTGCGTGCACACTTTTTCAAATACATTGGAAGGAAGGTAAGGTTCAGACTTATAGACAGGGCCAAACAGCAAATTAACATGTAACATGATGAAGATGTTTTAAGATATGCAAAGCGAAAACCAAATAACAAGCTAAGGTTAAAAGGTCAACAGTTGTAAAGCAATAAATATGTCAAAATAAGACTGAGACTCTCCATTCATTCCTTTAATGTGTGGAGGTCACTTAAAAGCATTTTTTCTTTCTTTTTAGAGGTGGGTGTAGTATATGTCAGCCAAACA
>NW_015214779.1:0-1597 GCF_001447785.1 Gekko japonicus | reverse complement strand
ACTCAGCTTAGAGGGAACACTGCATTAGGAAAGCCTCCATGCTTCTATTGTTTTGCAAAATATGAAAAACAGAATTGTTCAAGAGGGCATTCTTGGAGAGATAATGTGTGTTCCCCCCCTCCCTTCCAGTTCATCAATCCCCACCGCCTTATGTTGTTTATCAGGAATCTTTGCTGTTAGACTCAAATGTTACATTTTGCCATCTGCTTGCTGATTGACTGATTTACTGGGATTCTAACATTGTTATCATTCCAGGGTTCTCACATTTTGTAATCAGCTTACTGATTGACTAAATTGTTCCATCTGTACTTGTAATCCACCTTGGGTCTCAGTGAGAAAGGCAGACTATAAAAGGAAACAAATTTTAAAATTAGGTAAGTCCCTTTGAGATCCATCAAGCTTGCTTTTATTTAGGATCGCAGTCTTTCGTTCAGATCAGAAGCCACTGAAAGTTGGAACAAGAGAAGGATGACATTTTAATGAAACTGAACAGGGGAACAGAAAGAGTAGAACACAAAGGCCTATTACACTATAATTCGTAGGGTTTTGACAAAGTGCCAGTCTTCAGATATCTGAAGAAGTGAACAGTGACTCAGGAAAGCTCCTCCCCTGCCACAAATTTTGTTAGTCTTTAAGTTGCTACTGGACTCTTGCTCTTTACTACTTTTAAGATGTCATTCCTTATGCTGTCACTTCACAAATTTAAAAGCCTGGCCTTTAAAAAAAAAACACCTTTAGATGAGGCACATGAGTGCTTTAGGTGGGACCATATGGCTACTGATCCTGGCTGTAGCCCTGCAGTTTGGCAGAACCTTGACAGAGAATGTAACAATATGCTTCAGCCACTTAGAATTCATCTTCCAGAAATACAATAGCAGTTGTTGATCCTGAAAAGATAGTAGTTAAGTCTGTCTGACAGAGAAGGGATTCAGAGATTGGGAGGGGTTATGGATCACTTTGGCGTAGTGGTTAGCAGCATGGACTCTAATCTGGGAGAACCGGGTTTGATTCCCCACTTCTCCACATGCAGCTGCTGGTGTGACCTTAAGTGAGTCATAAGTTCTTTCAGAGCTGTTCTTGAGAGGGCAGTTCTCGAGAGAGCTCTCTCAGTCCCACCTACCTCATGGGGTGTCTGTTGTCGAGAGGGGAAGGGAAAGGAGATGGTAAACCACTCTGAGACTCCTTTGGGTAGTGAAGGGCGGGGTATAAATCCAATCTCTTCTTCTTCTCAGTGGTAGAGCACCTGCTTCACATGCAGAAGGTCCCAGGTTCAGTCTCCAGTTAAAAGGACTGAACAGTAGGTGATGTGAAAGACCTCTGCGTGAGTCCTTGGAAAGCTGCTGCCAGTCTGAGTAGACAGTACTGACCTTGATGGACCAAGGGTCTGATTCAGTATAAGGCAATTTCGTGAGTTCAGGACCAGGGATTCCTACAGTATCATCTGCTTCTGTGACATATTATCATGGGGTATGGCAAACCTGGATGCAATGAGAAGAGATGAGTTTTATTTCTGGATTGCTGCCTGGAACGTTGTTTTTAAAACCTGCTAACTCCTTTTTTTTTTTTACTGAGTGGGCTTTTACTTCTCCATTTCAGT
>NW_015214778.1:0-1482 GCF_001447785.1 Gekko japonicus | reverse complement strand
ACTGTGAAGAAATTCATTTTTTCCTGGGAATTTTGAAATGAGCCAAACCTCCACTTTTCGTTTAAAAAAGTCCCCCCCCCGAGCAGAGAACAGGTAGGAGAGGAGGAAGTCAGTCCAACTGCTTCCCAGACGTTCCTCAGCTCACCTTCATACAACTGCTAATAGATCTAACAGATGAGATAATGGGTGGGTCAAGCTCTTCCCCTTCTCCAAGCAGGAAACAGAGATTTGGAGGAATGAAATGCTGGATGGACTCCAGGAAGGAAATGCCCTGGAGATCTCCAGTTAAAGCCTCTTTGACCTGGCATGACGTGGTCAGTGAGTGGAGAAACAGATATGATAAAAACTCCTTGTAGCAGGAAGGAGGTCTCTTTTCCTTGGGTGCTGAGTCCATGAGACCTCTCCACTGGGAAGGCAGCCATTGACCATGTGGTCACTTAAAGAGCCGGAGCAAGCTTCAAGGTAATGGTAACTCTGTAGAGATCTAGAACTCCTAAGCGAAAGAGCCTGTCCTATATTTTAACATCTGATAGGGCATGTATAGAGAGAGGGACAAAGGGTTTGCATTTTACCTACTTCTTTTGTATCCCTTTGCTAAAAGCACACTTATGAACATTTTCTTTTTAATAAATGTTTTATAACTTCTGATGCTGGTAGTGGTTCTCTGTACCACATAGACCTCCACTGTCTCAGACATGCTATTTTAAAAAGAGTACCAGGCGTAAGGAAGGCAGTTGGCAAGCGGCTATTCCTCCTGGGGCGCACAAGACAGTAATCTGTCCCCGAGGTGACCAGGCGCTGGGTAGCGGGAGACACAGAGGTAAGGCCTTAGAACTGGGAAAGGAAGCTGGGAATCCTGACCTTCCCAATGGGCAATTCCTCACAAAGGTCAGGTGGTGGTGGTGGGCTCCCTGAAAGTGAAAGAAAAGCCTCTCCAGGCACTGAGAAAAACCTAGGATGGCAGGGCAGAATAAGGCCTGCAGGTCAGAGCAGGCACATTCTGCCAGAGACACAACTAAATTACTGGGCAATACTGCCATGTCAATGATCTATCACCACTGCAAGCCCCTCTGCTATCAGTGAACCAGCAAGAGCAGCAGCGGGAAGAGTCACCTTGTGAAGGAAGCCCTAGAAATGTTTTGGAATTTCATGGTCCTGCCAATCTATAGAAAGCGTTTTCACCTTTAGGGCTGCGGTCACATGAGCAGTTTGTGCCGATATAGTTGCATTACCTTTACAGATTTAAAGAGCACAATCAGACAGCAACATCTGTCTTCCGTGCCCCAGTCGTCGGCACCGCACTTTGCCTCGCTTTGGAAGTGGAGTAATCAGGCACTGGGGAAAGTCCAATACTGACAGATGCCAGCGCTTCCACTCCGCGTTTCCAGCTGTCTGAACTCCCCGCTTGCGAAGTCAAGACATTTGGGAGTCTGAACCGTCCCTTCCATTTTCACCTCCTTTTTTGGGGGGGGGGGAGATCAG
>NW_015214777.1:0-1529 GCF_001447785.1 Gekko japonicus | reverse complement strand
AGCTCGCTGACATACTGCCCGCCTGAAAAGCCAACTTATCCCCCATCTCCCGGCCCCGGCGGGAGAACTCCCGGTTTCCCCGGGAGACCTCCCGGTTTGTCCGGGAACTGCTTGTGGAACGAACGAACGTGATAAGGGGCCCGAATATCCCCTTCTTCCACCCATTCCCGGTGCTGGGGACCGAAATCAACCCATTCCACAAGATACCAGAGTTTACCACGTTTAATTTTTGAGTCAAGAATGCCAGAAATCTCAAAATGTTCCTGACCCTCAATGATGACCGGAGGGGGCTGAACATGAGATTCCCGCCATTGAGAATGACCAATATCCTTCTTCAAGAGACTGAAATGGAACACCGAATGCAAGGATTGAAGGTTTTTTGGTAATTCAACATCAACAGCAACATCATTCAAAACCTTGCGGACCCTGAACGGTCCAATATATTTCCACCCAAGCTTTTTGCTGGGATGGAGGAGTTTGATGTTCTTGGTAGATACATAAACATAGTCACCAGGTCGAACCACCCATTCCTTGGCCCTATGTTTGTCAGCTTGGAGTTTGTATTTAGCTTTGGCAGAGTCCAACATGGGGCACAAGATAGGCCAAGCCTCCCGCAAAGACTGGCACCAGGCCCCTGCATCAGAAGTTTGCACATGATCATCCCCAACCAAAAAGGGGAGAGGGGGGCTGTCATACCCAAACCCCGCCCTAAAGGGAGACATACCAATAGAGTTGTGAACGGTGTTATTATAACAATATTCAGCCAAAGGCAACAAATCACACCAGTCCGATTGTTGGTAGTTAGTGAAACAACGGAGATATTGTTCTAAAGTTTGGTTAACCCGTTCTGTTTGGCCGTCGGTCTCAGGATGGTAAGCACTGCTTAAACCTTGTTCCACCCCCATTAAAGACATTAACTCCTTCCAAAATTTAGAAACAAATTGAGTACCCCTATCTGAAATCACTTTAGAAGGCAAAAGATGGAGGCGCACGACGTGTAGGAAGAAAGCCTTGGCCAAGGCTTGAGCAGTAGGTAAGGTCGGAAAAGGTACAAAATGGGCTTGTTTTGAAAATAAGTCCACAATGACCCAAATCACAGTTTTCCCCTTGCTGGGGGGTAAGTCCGTGATGAAATCCATCGAAACCACCTCCCAAGGCCGAGTTGGTGTGGGCAGGGGATGCAAGAGTCCTGTCGGTTTCCCCGCCTTAGGTTTGGAAAGCGCACAAGTTTGACAGGAACGGACAAAATCCAAAAGATCTTTGCGCATGTGAGGCCACCAGAACTGTCTGCGGAGTAATTGAAGGGACTTGACGAAGCACCAGTGGCCAGAGAGTTTAGAACCGTGGGCTGAGTGGAGAATCTCCCTGCGAAGAGAAATGGGCACATAAAGTCTGTGATCAGAGTAAACAAAACCATCAGGGCTGCGGACACAGTCAGGCAGGTTTCGAATGACGGCCTCATCATCCTTCGAGAAGGCAGCATGGTACTTACTTCCCCAGTCCCCCGCAAGAGGGGAGGGGGGTGATGA
>NW_015214776.1:0-2097 GCF_001447785.1 Gekko japonicus | reverse complement strand
AGCAGCCAGGACTAATAGCCAGTGATGCATCTATTCCCCAATTAATTCTTTAGGATCTCTGAAGTGGGACTGTAAATGTTGGTTGAGTTGTTTGCTCTAGACTAACATCAGGTAAACAAAACAAAGTTTGAGTCCAGGCAGGCACCTTTAAGACCAACAAAGTTTTATTCAAGGTATAAGCTTTTGTGTGCAGCCACGCTTCCTCAGATACAGTGAAACAAGATGTCCTCAATCATCATCATTATTAATTATTATTATTGATTAGATTTATTGATTGCCCTATTCCAACTTGCGTCAGGCTCTGGGCAATTTACAGTGTGGCATTCAGTCTTAAGAACAATATACAAACATTAAATATAATAAAGCATTAACCACCAATTTAAAACCAATTTGAGATGGGGTCACTAACAACTACACAACTGAAAATCTGGAATTCTGAAAGACTTTTGATCGCTTCCTAAGTTCTTTTCGGTTTGTTTTATTTTGGAGAGGGGATGGGTGTGTGTGTGTGACAGCCATGTTGCTGACCCTAAGAACATAAGAACATAAGATGTTGGATCAGGCCAAAGGGCCATCCAGTCCAACACTCTGTGTCACACAGTGGCCAGAAATACCAGGTGCCATCAGGAGGTCCACCAGTGGGGCCAGGACATTAGAAACCCTCCCACTGTTGACCCCCCCAAGCACCAAGAACACAGAGCATCACTTGCCCCAGAGCCCCTATCTATACCTTGTGGCGAATAGCCACTGATGGACCTCTGCTCCATATGCTTATCTAATTCCCTTTAATAAGAACATAAGAGAAGCCAATGTTGGATCAGGCCAAAGGCCCAACCAGTCCAACACTCTGTATCACACAGTGGCCAGAAATACCAGGTGCCATCAGGAGGTCCACCAGTGGGGCCAGGACATTAGAAGCCCTCCCACTGTTGACCCCCCCCAATGTTGACCCTAACCAAAAGCCTGGTGGAACAGCTCTGCCTTACAGGCCCTGCGGAACTGCACGGGTCCCGTAGGGCTCTGACTGTAGTAGGCAGAGAGTCCCACCAGGTTGGGGCCAGGACCGAAATACTTTATTGCGAGTATGCCGCCACACTCGCTCAAGCCGTCTAAGCTCCCGTTTCACCCCCCCCAAGTTCTACAGTATACCAGGGGGATGATCTACAATGAGACAACCTCACTGATGGCTTCGGAGAGACGGGAGTGCCAGTCCTCGACGAGCTCATCTAACGATGCACTGGAAGGCATCAGATCCCGCAGTGCATTCTGGAACCCAATTGGGTCCATTAGTCTTCATAAAGTAAAGGTAAAGGTTCCCTTGCTCGAAAGCCAGTCTAGTCCGACTCTAGGGTTGCGGTGCTCATCTCCGTTTCAAAGCCGAAGAGCCGGCGCTGTCCGAAGACGTTTCTGTGGTCATGTGGCCGGCATGACTAAACACCAAGGCGCACGGAACGCTGTTACCTTCCCACCGACGTGGTTATTTATCTACTTGCAATTTCTTGCTTTCAAACTGCTAGGTTGGCAAGAGCTGGAACTAGAGACGAGAGCTCACTCCGTCATGCGGCACCCGGGTCTCGAACTGCTGAACTACCGACCTTCCACAGCCTGCAGTTCAGCGTCTTAACCACTTGAGCCACCGCAGCTCCTATTTTGGGAGTACATTCGTTTTAATTGTTGCAATACGTCCCATCAAAGATATTTGTAGATCTTTCCGTTTCTCTAAATCCTGATTTGTCTTCCTCAGTATTTCCTCAGTAGTTCTTTGTAATTATTCTCTTGTAATGAACTGCATTTATTTTTCATTACAATTCCTAGATGTTTTATTTTCCTCTGTAGCTAGAAACCTGAGGTTTCTTGTAGTTGAATTGCCCACTCCTCTTCCATATTTTTAGTCATTATCTTAGTTTTGTTGATATTTATTCTCAAGCCGGCTACAAGTCCACAGTCTCCAAGTTCTTGTTTCAATGCTGTCCGAAGACACCCGGGTCTCAAACTGCTGAACTACTGACCTTCCACAGCCTGCAGTTCAGCGTCTTAACCACTTGCCCATGCCATCCCCTGCCCACCACCATCCCACACCAGTCCAACACAATCAAT
>NW_015214775.1:0-1550 GCF_001447785.1 Gekko japonicus | reverse complement strand
TTGTGCTTCCAAGTCAATTGATTATTATTATTATTATTAGAGACTCTAATGAAAACTCACATTCTTCATGATGAAGTCCTACTTATGCAGGTGATGCTCACACACCTGGATCAATCATGATGGGAGAATCTAGCCTTCATGTGCTGACTCAGCCTTCTTATCCATTATAAGCCAATGTAACAATATTCCATGGGAATGTAAATTGTAACTGAGTTGTTAGTCCAGGATTACAGCCTGCTGTCCATTTCCAGTTTACATGTCTAGTAGTTACTGCAAGCAGGCATGCACAAACGTCTTAAAGGAACCCAAGTGTGGGGGCCAGCTGGAAGCCCTAAGACCGCCACGCTCAGAATGAGGCCCCAGGCGTGAACTTGGAATCTGTGTCCCGGTAAAGCAGAGGGGACCATAATGTCAATTAGAAACAATAAAAACGAATTAAATCTATTTGATTTAAAAATAGCCTGGGCCCAGTATTCCTGGCTGTCAACGGATTACTATGCCTTCCACAACACTGCCCAGTGCAGCCCTCATGGACTAAATACATGTTACCCCTTGCAAAATTAAAGTCATAGCCTGATTCGTGGCAGCAGTTATATTTCATCCAACCATGACAGACCTCTCAATAGTGGAGGAAGGACCATGAGGTCGAAGTAGAAATGAGGGACCCTCGATTCCTTCTCAAAAGGGGCCCTCTGAGAAAAGCTCAGCTTTCAGTTAAATGGGAGAGGGGAAGGGGGGTGGCCAGGGCAGACAGTTGCGGGTCCTCCCTAGCTGATTTCAGCTACAGCTTTTGTGAGTCAGAACTCACTTCTTCAGAAGCTGTGAGGAAGAGGGAGAGAGAAGTTTGATGCAAATCTTGTCATAATCCTTTCAAGTATGATTCTCTGCTTAAGGGACTGGAACACATCATGGATGATGAGAGAGGTCAGAGGTTCCAGCCCCTACTGGGGTGCCAGTAAACAAAGGGGTGAGGTAAGAGAAATAGAACTAAACAGGAACAAACAGTGTGAAGTCAAACAAACTAACTGACATTATTGCAGGTTTATATTATGATCAAACATGCTAAGAACAGCCATTAGGGGGCACACTTGCCCTTTAAAGCACTCTAGCTGATGATCGCCCTTAACTTTATGGAGCAGTTCAGATGCTGTTCAGAAGCAAGCAACTATGGGTCAAACTCCAGAGGCAATGATAGTAAGGTTGTGATCACTTTCCTGGGAGCAGGATAAAGGATTCTGCTTTAAAGTAGGAATAGTTATTCTTCTACTGAACTAGTTATTAATGTATATATATAGTTTCCAGGTGTTCTCCCATTAAGGTAGTTCACACCATCTCAAGAACATTGTCACATGCCATAGATCATTTTCTACTCCTGATACACATATCAATATGCTACTGGAATGTGTCTACACTAGTGCTGCCTTCACACGCATTGAATAGTGCATTCAATGAATTTTCAATGTACTATAGCAAACATTTGCAACAGCACTTTTGCACACATTGAATAGTGCACTTTCAGTCCATTCTCACTTTACTTTGCAACTGGATTT
>NW_015214774.1:0-1555 GCF_001447785.1 Gekko japonicus | reverse complement strand
AATGACAGCGAGAGAGAAAATACAGTGAGTGAGTGAATGAATGACAGGATGAATGAATGAAAGTGCATTCCACTTAAATTATTCTGACAAAGTCCATTGAAAGGTGTTATTGTTGCTGAAACTCAAGGGCACTATTATAGAGTTATCATCATACATGGGTACCTTTCTCTGCCCTGCTGTAGTTCGTGATCTGATGTGTGTTGTAGGGGTATCTTTAGTACCACCAGAGCAATGTTATCAGGTAGGAAGTGCACACGTGCAGAGGAGGGTGCCCAATGCATCTAGGCATGAGTTGCTGTTCTAAGCTTGCCTCTTTCTGATCAGAAGCATGCTTAAACACAGAAAGCAAGTAATTCTTATTCTTTTACCCTCTGAGTTGTAAGGGTCTTTACTCTGAATACTCTTTTCCAAACTATCCACAAGCTGTGTGTTCTTTTGGGTGTTCTTTAAGCCAACCTTTGCTGGGACAGGGAAATCTGTTTCTCCTGGAAGTTGTCCCATCACACCTGAAATATAAACACAGCCAAGGTGCCCACTTTCAGAGGAGATTCCCTGTTGTATCTCTGTATCTCCCCTGGCCTTGCCTCTTTTCAATCAGATGTATGTTTAAAATAGAATCATAGAGTTGGAAGGGACCTCCAGAGTCATCTAGTCCAACCCCCTGTACAACACAGGAAATTCACAAATACCTCCCCCTCACACCCACAGTGATCACTGTTCCATGCCCAGAAGATGACAAAAAACCTCCAGGATTGCTTCCTGACCCCAAAGCGGCAATCAGCATTTCCCTGGGCATGTAAAAAAGGGCCACAAGAACTAAGCACTGAAGCAACTAAGCACTGAGGCAACCCTTCCTGCCCTCTCATAGTGTGCCTCAGGTAGCCAAAAAATGATGAATAGTGTCTGTGTAGTACCTCCACCCACATATACCCCACACACACATCAGAATCCATACTTGTCCTGGCTGTCTTCCAGCAGGGGGCTGAGACTTCTTATTCATGCATGTAAAGAAAAGGAAAACAATGCCATGATGCAAGAAATCATTTGTTGGATTCCGAATGGCGCAAGTATAAGGCCGTGTTCACACAAGAGGTTTTGGGCCGGGAGAGGGATAGATCGGGGCCGCAGCAAACGTGCGCAATCCCATTCCCAATCCGCCCCTCCCGGCCAAAACCCGCACCAAAAAAGAACCACCTGCCCGGGTGGTTCATCCTGAAGGGCCGCGGCAAGTGCGGCCGTGGGATCGCCGGCGTGTCCTTGCGTCGGCGCATCCCCAGCTCCTGGCCGAACTGTGCATGTGTGAGCATGCACAGTGTGCCAGCCTCCCCTTCCCACCGTCGCTTTCTCCCCGGCATCTGAACGTGCCGGGGAGCAACGCGCCGTGGGTCAGGGGATCCGTGGGATCCCGCCCGGCGTCTCAACTTTGGTGCGGCTCAGAATGACCCCCACTTCGGCCGTTGCTTTTCCTGCCGTGTGGCAGCAGCCTCAGATTACAAACAGAGTTGTATTGGGAGCTCAGCCTGAAATTCTTTCCATCTGTTGCAATTGGAAACAC
>NW_015214773.1:0-2284 GCF_001447785.1 Gekko japonicus | reverse complement strand
GGACCCAACTGCACACCAGTGCTGTGTTACCCGATGCTCAGTCTGAAGCCCTTTCTGTGGCCGCTCCCCAACCCCCAGTGCTGGGAACGTTCCCTTCCCGGGCCCAAATCCTTCAACGCTGACATTTTCCTCCCCTCCATAAACTTTAACTGAGTTTGCAATTCCCCAGGCTTCCGAGTCCTGGGTTTGCAGTGAAACTTGGCAGGAACCGCCTGTGTTCCTTTGGCACCGGGCAGCTTGAAGCTATAAAAGGCAAACGCGAGCCTTTTGTTTACTCAGAGGGAAATGGGTGGATCGTGCCAGGGTATTTGACACAGGGGGGCTCTTCGCATCTTATTTTCCATCATCGCTCACGGGTCACTAGAAAGAGCCATTGGAGAGAAACTGACCTAACAAAACTACGGAGGAATTTTTTAAAATAGGAAGATGGGGTGGAGAAATTCTGAACTGTGGACAGGACTGTCCGCATTCACAGGCATGGAAGCCCACCACGGGAGTCAAGGCGCAGGAGTCCATGTCACGTTTTACCCGTTTTTTAAAAAGCAGGGAGAGGCCGTGGCTAAGTGGTAGAGCCTTCTGCCATCACCATAGAAGTCCTTTGTTGTTCAGTCGCACCGTCGAGTCCGACTTTTCGCAACCCCATGGACCACATCACACCAGGCCCTCCTGTCTTCCGTCCTGCTCCGCAGTTTGCTTAATTTCAGGTTCGTTGCATCGATAACACTGTCTGACCATCTCATTCTTTGCCATCCCCTTCTTTGGCCTTCAGTCTTTCCCATCCTCAGGGCCTTCTCCAGTGAGTGCTCCCTTCTCACTTGGTGACCAAAGTAGTTGAGCTTCAGCTTCGGTATCTGGCCTTCCAGGGAACAGTCAGGGTTGATTTCCTTTAGGATTGACTGATTCAAAATCCTTGCAGTCCAGGGGACTCTCAAGAGTCTTCTCCAGCACCATACTTCGAAAGCATCTATTCTTCAGAGCTCGGCCTTCCTTATGGTCCAACTCTCGCAGCCATACATTACTACTGGGAATACCATCACTTCTTTGACCATACGGACTTTAGTTGGCAGGGTGATGTCTCTACTTTTTATTATGCTGTCTAGGTTCGCCATTGCTTTCCTCCCAAGGAGCAGGCCTCTTTTAATTTCATGGCTGCAGTCACTATCTGCAGTGATCTTGGATCCCAGGAACGTGAAGTCTGTCACTGCTTCCACGACTTCCCCTTCTATTTGCCAAGGAGTGATGGGGCCGGATGCCATGATCTTAGTTCTTCTGATGTTGAGCTTCAAGCACACTTTTGCACTCTCCTCTTTTACCCTGAGCAAGAGGCTCTTGAGGTCCTCTTCACGTCATAGAGAGAGTCATTAGATTAGGTTTCCCATCGCTTTCCTCCCAAGGAAGCAGGCCTCTTTTAATTTCATGGCTGCAGTCACCATCTACAGTGATCTTGGATCCCAGGAACTTTTCTCCCAAGGAGCAGGCCTCTTTTAATTTCATGGCTGCAGTCACCATCTGCAGTGATCTTGGATCCCAGAAACGTGAAGTCTGTCACTGCTTCCACGACTTCCCACCCACAGCTACAGTGGGGCATTTCAGGGCTCTGCCCCCTTAATTAAAAGCCCTGCCCCACAAATACCATTCCAGAAATCTTATTCTTGCATTGCTCTTGGGAATGCTTTTGAAAGACTCACCATGACCTAGGTGGTCTACAGCAGGACTGGGCTAGCAGAAAGGGGGATTCTTGGAGATGTACTGAAGGTGCCACCCTAGAGTGACCTTCGAAGCTTTCCTGCCCTGTGGAAGGGGACTCAAAGGGCATTTCAATGCCTTCCGGAGGGAATTAAATGTCCTCTGAGCTGGGTTTTTTTCCCCCCCTAAGAACTGACGCGCTTGCTTCCCTGTCCCTTGAAAGGAAGGGCTAGAAGTAATAAATGAATAAATAGAAACAGGCTCGGAGCCTCCCCCTTTAAAGGCAGGCATTCGGATTAATTTAATTAACTGTAATTTAATTGCCCCCTTAAAAATTAAAGGCCCCCCCCCCCGAACAAAAAGAATCCTGGCTCCGGGCCTGGATTGAACGGGAAAATGAATCAAAGGGAGGTCTGAGCTGCCAGGAAAGATCCCAGAAAGATAGAACAGGCTTGGCCGGCCTTAAGCCTCCAGAAACAGACAGATGCGCAACAATCAGCTCTTTGTTGCGTGGAGCGCAAGGTGATCGTATGCCTCATGTGCGCACGTCAGACTTGCAGCTGAAGGCACAGCTTTGAAGAAGAAGAAGAAGAAGAAG
>NW_015214772.1:0-1543 GCF_001447785.1 Gekko japonicus | reverse complement strand
GAAGCACAAGAAAGAACAATATGAAAAATAGACAAAACAAATACAGAAAGAAGATGATAAGTTTAAAAAGACACATACAGATATTGAAAAAACAAGGGAAAGATAAACTCAAACTTTTACAACATAAAATAAACTGTTTACTCTCTCAAAGAAATGGCAAAAAAACTGTTATTTGCGAAACAGAACTTTTTCGAAAATGCAAATAAACCAACAAGATGGTTAGCATATAATTTAAGAAAAGAGCGGGGGGAAGGGACAATCAAATCACTCAAAGATGAAAGAGGTGAAGAGAAACATGACTTAGTAGAAATGAAAAAAACAGTGGAACATTTTTGTAAGAAATTATATCAACAGGAGGAGCAAGAGAAACATCTAATAAAAATTATATTATTGAAAGAAACAGAAAAACATTTACAGAGGACCAAAAAATAATTTTAAATGAACCAATCACTTTATGTGAAATCGTTGAAGCAATAAAGAAACAAAAGAAAAATAAAACTCCAGGGTCTGAAGGAATACCAATAGAGAGATATCAGAAATATGAAGACCAGATAGTATTACCACTAAAGAATTTATTTCAAAACATATCTAAAATGGAAAAGCTCCCAGATTCTTGGAATCAAGCATTAATATCACTGATTCACAAACCTAATACAGATGATAAAAAAATTAAAAATTATAGACCGATATCATTATTAAATACAGATTACAAGATATTTGCCACACTGATAGCTACTAGAATGAAGAGAGTACTAACACAGGTAATACACCAAGACCAAGCTGGATTTCTCCCTAAAATGCACATTAAAAGTAATATCAGAACTACAATCAATGTTTTAGAATACTATCAAGTTCATTTTGATAAACTAATGGAGCTAGTAGTATTTCTAGACGCGGAAAAAGCATTTGATAATGTAAATTGGGAATTCATTTACAAAAATTGGAGGCATGGAACTGTGGAACAGAGTTCTTGTCAATAATAAAAGCCATTTATAAAACACAGACTGCAAAAATAACAATAAATGGAGATATAACAAGTGACATTAAAATACAAAAGGGTACTAGACAAGGATGCCCATTATCCCCCCTCCTATTTATATTTATGCTGGAAACACTAAATAATCAAATAAGAGAATGTGACTCAATTAAAGGCCTAAAGATAAAGGGAGAAGAGTTTAAAATACAAGCTTTTGCAGATGATCTAGTGTTCATATTAGAAGACCCCATAGCTTCAGTGAAACAACTGATAAAGATAATTCAAGAATACGGGCAAGTAGCGGGACTAAAAATTAATTTTAAGAAAACAAATATACTAATGAAGAACTGTACAAAACAACAAATGAGTCAAATCCAAATGGCATCTAATATGGAATTAGTGAAGAAGGATAAATATCTGGGAATAACAATATCTACCAGAAATAATAGATTGACAGAAGATAACTATACTAAATTACTCTCAGAAATTAAAAGGGACTTACAAAGATGGAAAGACCTAAAAATATCATTTATGGGGGAAATAGCTACTATAAAGATGAATATTCTA
>NW_015214771.1:0-1635 GCF_001447785.1 Gekko japonicus | reverse complement strand
CCAACTAGCTAGCAGCGAATGTTGTAATAAAGACATTGGAATCTCCTTTGGTTAAAAAAATATATATCTCAAAACACTCCGCATAGGACCCAAAATCACCACTGAAAAGCTTGGCTGGGATTTTTTTTTTTAAAAAAGTTTCCCACTGAATAGCAGTATCAAAGGACGTGCTTAAGTGTGACAGATTGGGCAGGACAAAACCAAAGCACTGAAGTGTGAGTCCACACACACTCCAGGGTAGCACGGCCACCCAGTCCCCTTAACTGCCCAGACAGCTAGATGAAGCCTCCAGATCAAGAAAGTCAACTCTGCAAAGCTGTACACTTAGGAGGCGAGTTTCGAAAAAAGTTACTTCAGTAGCTGTAGCCAATGTAGGCCAAAGTACTGGATTCAGATTGAAGCTCTAGAGTTCAAGAACACCACAAAATATAATTAATTAAAAGAATATACAGGAATATACAACAAATGAGCAGTGAACAGTGAGGATAAAAATAATAAAGCTAAACAACTAACCTAAGCACTTTTACAAGCATTGGCTCAATCTAGATGTTACCTTGACAAAACTGAGTCCAAGATAGCTGCAACATCCAGCTCAAACAGGTACCTGGTCATTCTGGTGCACCAAGAATCAATAGTGTCCCAAAGCTAGTTGTATACCAGTCAGAGGACAAAACTAGAATAGAAGATCTTTCCTTTACGCCTCACAACCCGTGTTGGCATGATTCTGGTTGACCAATCAAAGGTAGGTCCAATGATGTAACTGAACCAATCATTGGTGTTACTAAACAGGTGACTCAACCAATCAGGTAAGATTGCCAGTTAGCTCTGACACTCTACAGCTGTTTCAGATCCAATTAAGCGGACACCTTCGTCCAACCCACAAGCCCTTGCCTTAACAAGGTGGGAAGTGTAGGCCAGGTGCCCCCAACCATTTTGAGCCCATGGACACCTTTGGAATTCTGACATATGGTGGTGGTTGCAAACCCAAAATGGCTGCCAGAGGAGGTGGAGCCAGACACACAGAGAAAGCCCAAATGCAGATGTGAAGAGAGGTAATTTAGAAAATACACCGGGAAAGAGGAGTGAGAGAGAACCTATGAGACCGTCTCTCCCCATAAGTGCCCTGGAGAGCCTTGCACTCCGCAAACTAACACCTTTTGGTGGTCCCTGGCCTGAAAGACATCCGTCTAGCCTCGACTAGGGCTAGGGCATTTTCTGTCCTGGCCCCGGCCTGATGGAACTCACTCCCACTTGAGATCAGGACCCTGTGGGATTTATTACAATTCTGCAGGGGTGTAAAATGGAGCTGTTCTGCCAGGCCTTTGGTTGAGGTGGTGGATGTACAAATATTTCAGCATCCCCTGCTTATACGGCCTTCCCCTCCTGCAAGATTTAAAGGGCCCTCTGATTGCTGGGCCACGTGCTCCTGCCGGTCAGCTAGAGGGCCCTTTAAGCCTTGCAGGAGGGGAGGGAGGGGGTGGTTGCCAGTGGTGGTGGTTGGAGGTGGAGCTTCACCCACTGGCCAGCAGCAAGCAGGAGCCCGCAAAATCAGGGGATCCTGCGCCCCCACCTGGAGACTGGCAACCCTAAGTCCCCATGATCTACCCAGCTTAGGGATGCCAGCCTCCAGGTGGG
>NW_015214770.1:0-1566 GCF_001447785.1 Gekko japonicus | reverse complement strand
CCCCTGACTTCAGCTTTTCATCTCCTCCCTCAGCTCTGCTAGAGAGCAGTTGTAATTCTGAGTGATCTCTAGCCCCCACCTGGAGATTGGCAACAGTGTTTCTCCAGGAGGAAATGGCTAGTTTGGAGGGTGGAGTTTATGGCACTGTACCTGTCTGACGCCCCACCCCTCCTCAAACTCCACCCTCTCCAGGCTTCACCCCTCAAATCTCCAGGAATTTCCCAACCTAGAGTTGGCAACCCTATCTCCTTCCCAGCCAACCATTAACTTACCTTTATCTGCCCCTCTTATTTCAGCTTTCCATCTCCTCCCCCACCCTCCTAGAGAGCAGTTGTAATTCTGAGTGATCTCTAGCCCCCACCTGGAGATTGGCAACAGTGGCTCCCCAGGAGGGACCGGTTGGTTTGGAGGGTGAAGTCTATGGCATTGTACCTTTCTGAGGTCCCACCCCTCCTGAAACCTCACCCTCTCCAGGCTCCACCCCTCAAGTCTCAAGCTTGGTTGCTTAGCAACAGCCACTGAAGTGAAAGTGAGCCTAGCAGCAGGAGGTGGTGGTGAAGCATCTTCGTCAGGAGAGACAGCCGTTTTGGCAATTTATTCTGTCAGGGAATAGTGGCCAGGCTTGCAGTGGGTGGGTGAGAGGAGTGCCCAGGACCCAGCCAATGGCACACAAGTACTCTTGAGTGGTGGTTGATGGGCCAATGGCTGATGGAGCATACAGCACAGCCAATGGGAGAGCTGGAAAGTACCAATACATTCGGCTTTTATATATATCAGATATACTATTTCCCAAAGTCTGTTCTCTGTGTGGATACTTATTTCTGCCAACAGAGCGCTCATACCCCCAAAAGCTTTTTCTACAAACTCAGGGGACTTTCTGGGTCTAACGAAAAATCCAAAACATAAAAACAAAAACAAAACACACCAAAACTTGGGGAGGATTGAATCCCCCCCAATATCTTTTGAAATGGCCTCCACAGGGGCCATTCATTCCAGCTATCAATGGTGAGAGATTAGAGCATTATGAGGGTGGAGGGGGAAGGCTTCTAACTGGCTCTGTCAGTAAAAGGCAGGGGGAGAGCCCTTTCCAGGCCTATTTTGGCCTTTGATGGAGGTAGGGGGAGAGGGGAGGAAGCAAAGGTGTGAGGAATATGATATGAACTCTCGGTCTGGGGCAAGTAATGCTCTTTTTCTTGGTGCTGGGTGGGGCAACAGTGAGAGGGCTTCTAGTGTCCTAGTCCCACTGGTGGACCTTGTGATGGCCCCTGGTATTTTGGCCACTGTGTGACAGTGTTGGACTGGATGTGCTATTGGCCTGATCCAACATTGGCTTCTTGTTCTTATGTTCTTATGACTTCTTTAAGATTGTCCATGAGGAAGGAAATATTTAGCCTTAGGGATGGTAATCAACCGGCTCGTGAGCCAAAATTCAGCATGAACTTGGGCCAGTTTGGAGTTTGGGAATTTACTGGAATTTTGGTCAGTTTGGTTTGACTGTTTGGGGTCAGACATATAAACATAACAGCAGAGCAGTGTGGGGTCCATCACTCAGCTGTTAGGTTTAAA
>NW_015214769.1:0-1642 GCF_001447785.1 Gekko japonicus | reverse complement strand
CTTTTTCTACGAAACGACCCCTGAGGAGACACGACTACATTTGCTTGTTCCCTGCCCCTTTTTGACACCCCCGGCGGTTTAACTTGGCCGGAGCCCATCTTCTCCTTTTCAGTATTGTTCTGTCCAATTCCTTGTGCACCGCACTCTGTCAGGTGAGTCACTGAAGCATCTGATTCTGCGTGGGCCGGGAAATGTCTCTGAGAGGATTTGCGCTGTGCTGGAAAATCTTAATGCTGTGGGGGTGAGGAAGACTCTGTTCCTGGGCACTGTGGTGATGAACACTGTTTTGTCTAGGAGATTAAGAGACGTGAAAGAAAGTAGCTATTGCTAAAACGGGACGAGACGGATTCGTGGAGGAGAGGTCTATCGGTGGCTACTGTCCGTGGTGAATGTGGGGAACCTCCACATTCAGGGGCACTAATCCTCTGAATCCCAGAGCCAGGGAGCGATATTAGGGGGAAAGCCCTGTTGTTGGTCATCCAGAGGAACTGGTTGGCCACTGTGTGTGACAGGATGCTGGACTAGATGGACCACTGGTCTGGTCCAGCAGGGCTCTTCTGATGTTCTTCTCAGGGGAAGGCCTCGACCTCTGTGCCCTGTTGTTGGTCTTTCAGAGGAACTGGTTGGCCACTGTGTGAGACAGGATGCTGGACTGGATGGACCCTCACTGGTCTGACCCAGCAGGGCTCTTCTGATGTTCTTACAAAGGCCTCAGCCTCTCTGCCCTGTTGTTGGCCCTCCAGAGGAACTGGTTGGCCGCTGTGTGAGACAGGATGCTGGACTAGATGACCACTTGTCTGATCCAGCAGGGTCCTTAAGTTCTTACTTTTTTTTTTTTTTGAGGTGTTATTGCTGGATTTGGCTGGGGCGCATCAGTCAGATATAACTTGTGTATCTCGGTCCAAAGAATGGACCCTGAATAACTTTACTCGATGGAAATAAACAGATGATGATGATGATGATGATGATGGTGATATTCCAGCTCTGTTCAGATGATTACCGAGATCCATCCCTCCAATGTACTTCTAGTGCCAACTCACATTTTCTCTGCAAAAATTCAGTTTATCAGCTGTTCTATATTCTGCCTGCTAACAAAATGGATATCTCCTTACAAAGGAACGGAGACATTTTTTTTTTACTCTAGAGCAGGTCTGAGAATTCTGCCGTTCTGCAAAAATATGGAATTCGGCATTCTAAGAGAAAAAAAATCTTCGTTTATGCTGCCTTTTTAAAGCAAGGATTTTTATGCCCTGGAAAACATTCCGTTGAGGTCTTAGGAGGAGCAGAGGGAGGCGGAACTTTCGTACCATGCATTGGTTGGTGTTCTCCGTGATTAGCTGACCCAGAATGAAGTGTGTGTATTGCACTAGGGGGTATGCAATTTTCTTTTCTCGGTATTTTCGATTCGGGTCAATTAGACCCCCCAGAAGTTCAGGATTCCCGAAAAATCCTGAATCCCAATGCTGGTAAAGTATTCGGATCCGGGATTTTTCAGTAATCCCAATTTTTTTTCAGGTCCAGTAGACCCAAGAAGAAGAAAAAGAGGAACTCAGCCACTCAGCTCTTTTTCGGGCTTACTGTCCTGGGTGGTCAGGGCAGACTCAGCCGAGACAAAGGGGATGAGACAGAATCATTAACCAGG
>NW_015214768.1:0-1567 GCF_001447785.1 Gekko japonicus | reverse complement strand
TTGCAAGAGAAGCAGAACTCAATTGTCACGTAATTGAGCTAGAAGGTGACCAATGAAGATGGGACTTTGTCAGCTGCAGCACCTTGCCTCTGGTATATTGGATGCCTCGAGAACTGTAATTAATAATAATTAATTATTGTATGGTATTGTGTGTAGTATAGCCAGGAGATCCGAAGATTGCCTGGCAGCCGATGCTAGGTAAATACCTATTTATTCCAACTGGCATTTAGTAACGCTGCTGTTTTCTTTGGGGAGTTGAGCGAAATTGTCGTCCCTTAGGACTGAATTATTACAAGTATATAGTGATATCTTTATTACAATACTGTAGATTTGGTGTTGAATCCAAACTTCAATGGCAATTTCCGAACAATTCTCCCTTTCATCTGCATACTTCCCTCCTGTTGCTCCCCAGGGTCTCCTATCCTCAAGGAAGAAGATTTTGTGGAGATCAGAGGCTGCAGTGCGAGGGGTAAGGAAGAAAAATTTCCATTCTGCTGATGGATCTAACCTGTTATGTGTGTTCATTGTAATTACAGTTGTTATGTAGTGGGTTGCCGCATGGATGGACGACAGACAACGACGTAGTGCATAGCACGCTTTATTAGGCACACAACAAGACATGCGGACAAACGGCCGGCAGGCCAACTATATACACACCTGGGGACACCCCCTGGTCACCATTGGTGGGTTTGAATCTCCCGCCATGGCTCCCATTGGTTCCCCTGTGGAGGGACTAGAATCCTAGTCCCCATTGTCTTCCAGGACTGAAGCTCAGGTATGTGCGCTGACCTCCGGTGGCGGTCAGTGGACACAACAACAGTTTTTATTTCTAGATTTTTGTTAGCCTATTTGAGCAAATTGATGTTTAGGAAATAATTTTATAGCAAAAAATGAAATAGTAGTGACTAATGTGCCTATGTAAAGCTGGAAATAAGGCATTTTGTTTGTTTTGGGATAGAGGGAGTAGAGTCCTGAAAGGCATATGTATGGTGTTATTATAACCCTGAATGTTTTGTGATTTTAAATGTTAATCCCTTGGGGGAAAAGTAGCACAATTTGAGTTTATACATGAGTCAGTTGAGTCCACCAATTTAAAAAGTAGACAAGAAAATGGCCACACTGTAAACTATAACTAATTGACCCATTCCATTTCTACCAAACATAGTAAGTAATAATTAATTGTTTTAGAAGTTACTGAATTGAGCAATTCATTATTTGTAAATAGGAAATAGGACTGGTTTGCAGAACAGTAGAAATAGAATTCCAAAAGCTTATTAGGTGGTTTGTTCCCTGAGCAGATATTTTAAGATGTAATAGAAATAAGTGTTTTCTTTGAACTGCAAGGGTTAGTATAGTGAAATCCAAAAATGGCTGTTCTGCTGTTAAGAGATGAGGGTATTTCTTACTCCCACTGTGAGTGGGACTTAGATGTCTGAGGGCTGACTGGACACCTAGCAGAGTGGCTATGTTCTGCCCATGGCAAGAACCTCGCCCACTCTTCAGCTGGACCCCAACACCACAGATACCATCCAGCTGATTTATAGGAATACTTGCCTACCAATGGGAA
>NW_015214767.1:0-1855 GCF_001447785.1 Gekko japonicus | reverse complement strand
CTTCATCGCTTAAGAAAGAAAAGTGTATTTCTCTGTTAGGAAAAGAAAAACTCTGCTTGGGAACACCTGTCCCCCCAGGTCTTAACCGAATGGGAAACAGGTGACAAAATGTGACAAAGTTTGATGGAGCCAATAATTCTGTTTTATTTCTCTGATGTAATGTGAAATATAAAAGGCTATGTCACCCATTGTAACCCTCGAAGAGTCTGTTAGGTATTCAGGGGTCCCAGACCTTGATATCATCTGCACTCTTCCTTTATTAAATAAGGACTGCTTTGTGTGTTTTCTCAAATCGGCCTGGGCAGACACAACCAGGGACAGAGGTCCTGTCTAACAACACCAGCTTGACGTTAACACCTTTCTGGCCGAGGGAACGGGAAAACCCACCAGAAAACCCACCAGAAACTTAGCTGGTGCCTTTCGCACCCGATCGGGAGGCCTGCGATGGAGGCCTTTCAGCGGGCTTATTCATCTCCACCAAAGCATGGCCTAACCCTCCTTCCCGTACCCCCTTTGCAGCACCCAGGCCTTCCGGTTGCCATGGAGACGCGTTGGGTGAGCCTCACAAAAGGCTCTGTCTCTTCCGTAGGCCTCGGGGCGGCGTGGGGTGGGGGTTCAGGCTGGCCCCTGAGGTGCAGCTGTGACATGGAGGGGAGCGGGCAGAGGACCCGGTCACCACCGACCAGCCGTCCTGGAGACAGCCCTGAATTTCTCCACAAACACATCTGGGCCTAGGCGGCCTGGAATCACAGCTCATCCCCAGTCTACAGAAATCAGTTTCCCCTGGAGGGAACGGGTGCTTTGGAGGGGTGGACTCCGTGGCATCGCACCCCACTGAGGCGGTCCCCGGGACATTGCTGTTTAGGGGTGGGGCTTCCCCCACAGCTGGCTGGCTGTGAGCAGAAGCCCTGAAAATTGGGGGGTCCCATGCAGTGTTCTCTCTAAGCTGAGTTAGTGTGAGCCAGCTCACAGTTTTTTTAGCCCCTGGCTCACACATTCTTGTCTTAGCTCAGGAAGGAGGGCTCCAGAGCAAACTAATTTATGCAGCAGCCAAAGCGCTCACTCACAACTTTGATGCCAGTAGCTCACAAAGTAAAATTCTTGCTCACAAGACTCCACACCTTAGAGGGAACATTGCGCTACCCCCTAAGGAGAATGCCATGAACAATAAACCAGAGACCAGCAATCGGAAGCTGGAGGCAGCTTTGAGAATGTCAGGAGTACTTCGTCCATGAATGTTAGCTGCATCATGTGTCTTTTGCAGGACCGGCAAAAAGCATCCATATAAGAAGGCTGTCCCCCTTTCCGGAAGACTTCATGCAAGGAGAAGCGGGCTTATAATTCTAGAAACTCCCGTCGGGGCTTGACTTTTAAAACACTGATGCAAAATTGTCTGGTAGTTAGCAATCTGTATGTACTGCATGTTATTGCTTATTGAATGCAATGAATATTTATACCTGACTAGGATGAAAGAGGAGCTGCGGTGGCTCAAGTGGTGAAGATGCTGAACTGCAGGCTGTGGAAGGTTGGTAGTTCAGCAGTTCGAGACCCGAGTGTGCTGCATGACAGAGTGAGCTCCCGTCTCTCGTTCCAGCTCCTGCCAACCTAGCAGTTCGAAAGCAAGACATTGCAAGTAGATAAATAGGTACCACTGCGGTGGGAAGGTAACAGCGTTCCGTGCGCCTTGGTGTTTAGTCATGCCGGCCACATGACCACGGAAACGTCTTCGGACAGCGCTGGCTCTTCGGCTTTGAAATGGAGATGAGCACCGCAACCCTAGAGTCGGACTCGACTGGCTTTCGAGCAAGGGAAGCATTTACCTTTACTAGGATGAAAGAATGATACACGATGCACT
>NW_015214766.1:0-1552 GCF_001447785.1 Gekko japonicus | reverse complement strand
GGCTTAGAGTGTATAAATGGTTAGAAGAAGAAATATATATATAACAGACTCCACAGATGGAAGACATGTGTATAAATATGTGTATACAATGTAGAACCAAAAATATAAATAAAATTTACCAAAAGAAAATAACATTAACATTAAAATACCATTAGACCCATAATAATAAAGTGCTGGTCTTATCTATTAGCGCTGATTGGACTTCAGATGCCAAGCAGCTTCAGATGTCATAAAGGGCTGTTTCAGATGTCATAGAAGGAGGGGGGAATTGGCACGGGCAGAAATCAGGGTCCAGAGACCAATTCTGGAGGCCTCACTTCAAAAAGGATGTGGGCGGAATGGAGCGGGTGCAGAGGAGAACGACATCGGGGGCCTGGATACCAAGAAGCCCTACGAGGAAAGGCTGAGGGACTTTTTGGGAAGAGGAGGGTTTTTGGGGGGGACAGGATGGCTCTCTTGAAGTATCGGAAGGGCTGTCCCTTAGAGGAGGAGGGCAGGGAGTGGTTCCTGCTGGCAGCAGAGGAGAGGACTCGCAAGAATGGGTTCCAATTAAGGGCGGGGAGGGACCGGCTGGATCTTAGGGGGAAAATTTGACAGTCAGAGTTGTGCAATGGTGGAATCAGCTGCCTGGGGAGGTGGTGAGCTCCCCCTCCCTGGCCGTCTTCAAGCAGCTGCTGGACAAACCCTTGCCAGGGATGCTTTAGGCCAGGGGGGTCGAACTCACTTGTTATGAGGGCCAGATCTGACATAAATGAGACCTGGATGGGCCGAGCCACGCATGTCATAACATGTAATGCCAGGTAGCGGAGATATCAACTTTATAAAGGACACAAACACAAAGGGTTTTTTAAAAAAAACTTAAAATAAAAACATGCTTAAAATATTAGCACTCCTGCAATATTTTGTTTATTTAGCCGTTTCGGATGACTGACACCTCTCGCTCTGAATTACTGCATCAAAATGTCTGTGCTGTTGCAAGTCTTGAGTATGCCATTCAGGTGTGTATCTGTAAGCTGCAAACCTACTTTTGATTTATTGACATTCACCGCAGAAATCTCATGCTCAGAGTTCTGAGTCTAGGACCCAGGTTAAAACATGAAATGGCTGAGGCGAGTGAGAGAGTCTGGCGAAGCAAGCGATGATGCAGCAGCAGCAGCAGCAGAACTGGAACCAGGAGACAGCTAGTTCCGCTGCGGGCCTGATAGAAGCCCTCCGGGGGCCTGATCCGGCCCCCGGGCAGCATTTTTGACACCCCTGCTCTAACCTGATCCTGCATTGAGCAGGGGGGTAGACTAGGTGGCCTGTAGGACCCCTTCCAACTTTGTGATTCTATGATTCTATCTATGGGGGAAAGGAGACAGCCCAGAGTGCCCCTCCACCGGTGCCTCAGCAGACAATAAAATTAAAAAATGCAACGCAGAATAAATATCAGCAAAAACGTTTTCATTGCTGGAGATTTTAATGACTCCCCCCTCCACAAGCCTACCTTTCACTTCACTTCCAGTAGATTTCCATCTGCTGCATGTTTGGTGTGGTGGTTAAGGGCGCGGAC
>NW_015214765.1:0-1553 GCF_001447785.1 Gekko japonicus | reverse complement strand
TTCCTTTATCCAAGACATTGCTGCTGCCGCATAGTACAGCTTCCAATTTGGGGGTTTCACACCTCCTTGTTCTTTTCGATCTTGTAGAACCTTCCATTTAATCCGAGGGCTCTTATTTGCCCACACAAATTTTCTACATATTTTATCCATTTCATTGAATATCTTCGTATTTCTCAAAATCGGAATATTTTGCGCTAGAAACAGAAATCTCGGAAGTATATTCATTTGTAATATTGATATTCTCCCCATGAAAGATATCTGCAGGTTTTCCCATTTTTTAAAGTCCTTTGTTATATCCGCTAGGAACTTGGCATAGTTATCTTCAAGGCAAGAGGCTAACAGAGGTGGGTTGGCCGTTGCCTGCCTCGGCATAGCGACCCCAGACTTCCTTGATGGTCTCTCATCGAAGGACTCACCAGGGCCGACCTTGCTTAGCCTCTGAGATCTGCTTAGATTGGGCTAGTCTGGGCCGTCCATGTCAGGGCAAGGACGGAGGCCCATGGGCTTAAAAGGGGTGTAATTCTGCATAGGGATGGTGCAGTTAAGAGTATTACAACAAACCAGTGATGGGCAAATTTGGAACCTGCTCAATATTTATGAGCCTCTTGGTGAATGTTCGGAAATGCTCATCCATTTTCTGGCAGTCCTGAGCTTGATGCACATGTGCAAACGATGCCCTCTGGAACTGTGGTTTGCTCTCACCTGCCTTGCATCCATCCAACCCCTGGGATATACATTCCCACCCTTGAGCACAGCAGGCTTTTGTTGAATGTGTACTTTGCATGCTCAGAACTGTGTTTGGCATCCCAGTGTTGGGAAAGTATAATAGATGGCCCTTGATCTGTGAAAAGTACGCAGACGGAGAGTGATTTCAGCAAAGCGTACTTTATCCGATCAGGAACAAGACAGCTTTGGCCGGCTCGCAGGCCGGCTTATATTCCCCAAGAAACCGCCACCCAAAACACACACCCCACTGCCCAGTAGGTTATTTACAGTGGACGAGAGTCCGATTGGCTCTCGGCCAGGAACCTAGCCCCCTGATTGGAGCGGGCTAGGATCCGCATAGTCCGTTGTCTCTTGGAGCGAAGCTCGACGTTTGTCTCTGGACTTGTCTGGACTTGTCAGGACTGTTTGTCTCTGGACTTGTCTGGACTTGTCAGGACAGGATACATTACAATCTGTAAGACATCCAAGTATTACGAGCTGGCCAAATTTGTATACCGAACCAAGTAATTGTAACTTTTAGTGCCATCCCTACGGGCAAGCGGTCTGGACTTTCTTCTTCGTCCACAACAGTGCCTCCATTTTCCGACATGTAACCTTTTGCTCCTGAACTAGATGTTAAGCCTGGCCTTATACTGTTAGACTTTTAGACTGTCTCAGCCCAGTATAGCATGCGTTGATTGCAAGCAGCTCTTCAGGGTGTCAAGTGATCATTCTTGACTGGGGAAGTTATGGATTTCACCTGAGATTTTTGCCATGCAAAGTATGCTGTCAGCCACTGGATCACAGAACTGGCAATGGGAGTTGGGGATAGGGTTGCCAGGCCAGCA
>NW_015214764.1:0-1703 GCF_001447785.1 Gekko japonicus | reverse complement strand
AACATGTGCGATGCGCATTTCCATTTCCCTCACGCCTCTCCGCGTTCCGGAGTGCTCCGCGCTATTTATCTCGGTGGAGGCAGGCATGCCACACGGAGGCTCTCTCGTTACTGGAGTCGCAAAGCGCTTGCCTCGAGAAGCCGGGGCCCACATCTCGCCTTCTCCGCACATGTCGCTATGCGCCGCGTCGGTATTTGGTAATCTGGGGATTACTGGCCGAAAAATCCAATACAAATAAAGCTGTAGCAAGATATCCAGCATTAATTCAGGCATCCACACACACCCCCGCCTCTCTGCCGTTGCCTCTCCTTCAGCCTCCAGGGTGATATTGAACTAGTCCCGCTTTCTTCTTTCTGTGCAGACACTTCAGGAGGCAGCAGCCACCCGTGGTGGTGGGGAGCAACGGCGCCTTCTCAGCCCAGCAGAGGCTGTTCCCACAAGCCACGCAGGCGATCCATCAGCCGGTATTACTCCTTGCCTGCCACAGTTGATCCCCCGCAGATCCCCAAAGTCCCAAAGTACAGCCTCCTCTCTCCCTCTCTCGGCGCAACATGGTTGGTGTACGTGGGGTTCTCCTGCCTCCGTGGCAGCACCCCACACGGGACTTGCCTTGCAAAGCGGAACAGGGCCTCGAGAAGCGGTACCCCCCCTAGCCTTCCTTTGCAGGCAAAACTGGGGCCAAGATCCTGCAGATGTCTGGTTTCGTTCTCATGGACACATGAAGCTGATGGATACTGACTCAGTCCTGTGGTCCATCAAGGCCAGGATTGCCTAGCCAGGCCAGTGTCAGGCAGGGGTCATTCCATAGAAAAAGAGGTGTAGGAGCTCATTAGCATAGCTCATTAACTTGTTTGCATATGCCACACCCCCTGACATCACCGGAAGTGTGTCAAAAGGCAACACCCACCGCTCAGGCTCTACTGGTCCACTGGTCCACTGTGTGACCCAGAGTGTTGGACTGGAGGGGCCACTGGCCTGAACCAGCATGGTTGTAACTGACCCAAGGTCACTTCAACAGCTGCATGTGGAAGAGTGGGGAATCAAACCCGGTTCTCCCAAATTAGAGTCCACATTCCTAACCACCACACCAAACTGGAAGCTGACCTTGGGCCAGTCACATGCTCTCAGTCTAACCTACCTCACAGGGTTGTGGTTGTTGTTGTGAGGATCCAAAAGAGGAGGAGAGGATTTATGGAAGCCGTCTTGGGTCCCCCTTGGGCAGAAAGGCGGGATATAAGTGAAGTAAATAAAGATAAATAAACAAGATGACAAAAGGGGCTCTTTCCACCCCCGGAATTCATGGATTTCAGTGGGTCGGAGGGGAGTGGTCCAAAAAGAATTCAGCAATATCGCTCGCCTGGTCCAAGAGGAGGGCCAGGGGAATATTTATTCCCCCCTTGTCAGGTGTTTGCTTTGCGCCTGAGTCCCAACACATCCCCCAAGGACTGCTGGCAGCCTCCTAATTAGAACCTGTTTGTGTTCATTAACCCCAGCCGCATTATCCTCCAAAAGGGGAGTGCGTTGGCACAGAAGTAGAGTTTTCTGTGATCTGCTGCTGCTGCCGGGGGCATCGACATGGGCCGTGTGCAAAGTCATGTGTGGCCTTCAGCTTGGACATTCAACTGACTGTTAAAGAACCCTCTTAATGGTAAGGCATTAAGAAAAAGCACACCCGGGCATGTGCAGGTGGTTTCACCCGTGAG
>NW_015214763.1:0-1696 GCF_001447785.1 Gekko japonicus | reverse complement strand
GGGAGATTTTCTTTGGAGGATGAAAGTAAGGGAGGGGGTATCCAGAGAATTTTTCTCAGCAGTGGGATATCGGTGAGAAAGGGTTGGGTGTGGGGCTAGCCCCCCTCACTTGACAGAAGCAGCCATCCTCCCACCCAAGTGCTAAGGGTGCAACCTGGAGGCTGCATCACCTAGAGAGGAGGAGGAATGGGGGGGGACACACAGCGGGGGGGAGAGGTTGACCTTGAGGAAGGCCAACTCATCCACCCTGGCTGGGTCAAGGCAGGAGCGGTGGGGACTGAGATGGTCTCCCAAGTGTGAAAACACCCACTCATTCTGGACAGAGATGAGGAGACTCATGGCCACACATGGTCTCATGGTCAGACCTGATGACAGCCTTGCATGACCAATACTCCAAGGAATCAGCCCAGGGAACCTGGTGAGGTACTCCCCCATCATCACCTCGGGTGAATCCTCCGCCACTGGATGCCTGGAATCCCGGCCGCTGCTGACCTCCCAGTTCACTACTGACAACCAGTAATGGGGCTTCTCCCTGATTGGGCTCTTTTTTTCCCTTTTGTAATTAACATTTGAGAGCCAGTTTGGTGTCGTGGCTAGGAGCATGGACTTTAATCTGGAAGAACCGGGTTTGATTCCCCACTCCTCCATATGGAGCTGCTGGCGTGACCTTGGGCAATCCATAGTTCTGACAAGAGCTGTCCTTGAAAAGACAGTTCTTGAAAGAGCTCTCTCAGCCCCACCTACCTCACAGGGTGTCTGTTGTGGGGAGGGGAAGGGGAAGGAAAGGGATTGTAAGCCACTCTGAAACTCCTTCGAGTAGTGAAGGGTGGGGTATGAATCCAATCTCCTCCTCCTCCTCTTCTTCTTCCTCCTCCTCTTCTTCTTCCTCTTCTCTTTTATTTTGAAAGTTATCAGATAATATAGATAGCATAGTTAGTATCATGACAACAAATAAAGTACATATGATACAAAATAGTGTCAAGTGAAGAAAGTACTGTGGAGACAATATGGTCATTTGGACGAATGAGCAATAAACCATATAGGGAAACAGTGTTAAAGCTGTATAAATAAGTCCAACATTAACTTATAGCTTTCTTTCTCAACCGTTACTGGACAAGTAGGTGTATTGCCCCGGGAGAGTGTTCATGTTTACAATGGAGTCAAGGTGTAGTGAGAGAAGCAGAATGGTAGGTAAGTTTGGATATGGGTATCAGGTATAGAGTAATTTAAGGTATATCAGGTTGTGGGGCTGAATGTCATTTGTGGTGATGTAATCAATGAACGGGGACCATTTCTCCATCAATCGAGATTGTTTAGGAAATATTTCTGGCAACGTAAGTGATCGGCCATCTTCTCCGTGATGAAGTGGTCCCTAACTTTTGTGTACCAGCCAGCTCTCATAGGGGCTAAATGTGATTTCCATCATGAGGCGATAGAGGTCTTTGCCGCAACAAGAAGGCTCAGTATTAAATCACATCTGATTGCCAAGGTAGATTCATCTTGTCAGATATCGAGGAACTCTTCGGCTTTGAAACGGAGATGAGCACCGCAACCCTAGAGTCGGATTCGGCTGGCTTTCGAGCAAGGGAGACCTTTACCTTTTACCTTTAATCAATGAACGGGGACCATTTCTCCATAAATCGAGATTGTTTAGGAAATATTTCTGACAACGTAAGTGATCGGCCATCTTCTCCGT
>NW_015214762.1:0-1732 GCF_001447785.1 Gekko japonicus | reverse complement strand
GTCAGAGTAGGCTTGCCCATCAGGTCATCGAAATGGTAAACTGGCTCATTTCCCATTATTTCGATGCGGTCCTGTAAAAAGACGAGACTGACTATCAGTGTGTGCTAGATAGCTGCTAGGTAAAAAGGAGCCTGGAATCTCTACAAGGGAGGTGCGAAATCCCAAACTGACAAGGGATGAAAGGAAGGCCCGCAGAGAGATTGTGTGCGGTTTATTTGGAGGGGGCTGATGCCGTCTGGAGTGGGGGCAGGGGAGGCTATAATTATCCTAAAGATAACTACGGGGTAATGCTTGAGAAATGTGTTAAACCCTCTGAGCAGTGACTCAATAAAGAAGAAGAGGAGGAGGAGGAGATTGGATTTATACCCCGCCCTTCACTACTCAAAGGAGTCTCAGAGCGGCTTATAGACTCCTTTCCCTTCCCCTCCCCACAACAGGCACCCTGTGAGGTAAAAGAAGAAGAAGAAGAAGAGATTGGATTTATACCCCGCCCTTCACTACCCAAAGGAGTCTCAGAGTGGCTTACAAACTCCTTTCCCTTCCCCTCCCCACAACAGACACCCTGTGAAGTAGGCGGGGCTGAGAGAGCTCTGACAGAAACGGCTCTTTTTCAAGTACAGCTCTTATCAGAACTAGGGCTTGCCCAAGGTCATCCAGCGGGTGCAAGTGGAGGAGTGGGGGAATCAAACCCGGTTCTCTCAGCTTAGAGTCCGCGCACTTAACCACGACACCAAATACCCTGCCACGAATTTCGTTAGTCTTTTAAGGTGCTCCTGGACTCCTGCCCTTTTCTACTGCTACAGACGGGCTTAAACACCCGCCTCACTTAAACCCTCTAGGTTTACGGTTCAAATTAAAACTGGTCAGCGAATCAATCTAAAGCTTTGAATCTTTTGTGGTCGGCGGAGGCCAACCTCTTCCTTGTAGCGGAGCTAAGAAAACCTTAGTAAAAATGATTCCTCAGGTCACTGATGATCTCTCGTTCCCTTTTTCTTTTCTTTTTTTGCATTGGCAGCAACTGGGGGAAAAGTCAATTTCTCCCTCAAGAGAGCGGAACATCTGCCTGGGCTCGTGGGAAGTCCCTCACTCCGGGACGACGGAAGGTGGGATCAGAGTTGACCACTTCCTCCCCAAACCGGGACTTCCTCACAAGGCCAGACGGTTTCCTGCCTTTCAGAATACAGCAGTGGCTTTCATTTGAACTCCGTTTTTTTTTTTTTTTAAGGCAAGTTTTATAGATGAAAACCCGCATTCAGATGTCAGTCGGGCTCTCTCTGTTTCCCCTCTTCCGCCCTGTGTTTGTGTAAGGTGCTGTCAAGTCGCGTGACCAGAGCCAGCCCTGCTTAGCTTCTGAGATATGACGAGATCGGGCTAGCCTGGGCTATCTGGGTCAAGGCAAGAGATGAAGAAGGGTGGTTTGCCCTTGCCTGCCTCTGCACAGCGACCCTTGGACTTCCTTGGAGGACTCCCATCCCAATACTGACCAGAGCCAGCCCTGCTTAGCTTCTGAGATCTGAGGAGATCGGGCTAGCCTGGGCTATCTGGGCCAAGGCAAGAGATGAAGAAGGGTGGTTTGCCCTTGCCTGCCTCTGCACAGCGACCCTTGGACTTCTATGGAGGACTCCCATCCCAATACTGACCAGAGCCAGCCCTGCTTAGCTTCTGAGATCTGAGGAGATCGGGCTAGCCTGGGCTATCTGGGCCAAGGCAAGAGATGAAGAAGGGTGGTTTG
>NW_015214761.1:0-1599 GCF_001447785.1 Gekko japonicus | reverse complement strand
AGCTTCTTCACTGCCCCTCCCCATTACCATATTTTAGATAGACTGAATAGGTGTAGTGAATTCCCAGGGCTCAGATTTAGAGAGTCTTGGGAAGTTTAATAAATGAATAAAAGAATACACATGTTCTGTTCAAGCTTTTGAGCTAAGCAAGGACACAAAGAAAAGATGAAAGCATGCATGCATAGGACAGTCTTACTTTACCTGAAGTTACAGGGAGTTAGAGTTCATTGTTACCATGCTGGGACTCCTCTCCATTAACCCCCTGAGAAGAGTCCCTCGTTGAAAGCTTCTCCATCATGTCTTGTGCCCATCTGAAGAGCTGCCCCAAATGGAAGTCCTGAGTTTAAACTTTTTTTTCCTACAATCCCACCCTCCCTAACTTGGGATGACCTTACTGTTCTGTGTCTGTCCCAAAGGAAGAGTTTTCTTTCTATCACTTTAGTCTCCCCAGCTTTACAGCTCTAGGTATGACTTCCTAGCAAGGGGTGATATAGTAAGCCATCAGCTTAACTGAGGGTTTGAGTGCTGGGAGCTAGATGGCTCATTTCTGCAGCCCCCCCCCCCTTTCTACCAGCTATCACTCTGCACCAGAGCTCCTGTTCATGGGCAGAGAGCAGTTCTGGTAACTGAAATCTTGGGGTAAATTCTTGGGTGGAGAGCATTTCTCCACAGCTATAAACAATTAAAGGGCCTGCTCTAATAAATATGAGCACACATGAAGCCCCCTTATACTGAATCAGACCTTTGGTCCATCAAGTTCAGCATTGTCTACTGAGACTTGCAGTGGTTCTCCAGGGTCTCAGATGGAGGTCTTTCACACCACCTACCTCCTGATCCTCTTAACTGGAGCTGCTGGGGATTGAACTTGGGTCCTTCTGCATATAAAACAGATTCTCTACCACTAAACCACAGTCCCTTCCCTATGACATGCCGTAGCCACTAATGCTTTAGAGAAAATTGTGACCATCTTGCCTATAGCAATCTCGATAATATTGCTATAGCTACTATGAAGTATATTTTTGAAAATCACTAGAATGGTTTTTAAACTGCAGTTGAGTGCAGCTAAAAAGAGGTCTTAAAGGGAAGATCTGCACAGTGCCTTTTGAAGGCTAAGCAATACACACACCACTGCCAATGGGATTCCTGGACCCTGGTGTTCAGGACCTAAATTTTGTGTGGCTTGTTCACGGTTTATTGCTTTGCAAATGAGAAGTGTGGTCAGGAAAATCACATAGAGTGGTTAGTCAGGGTTCAGAAGATAAACGAAAAGCAAAGTAAATAGATTTCGTGGATTGATTTTTTAAAAATCAATGTTTCCCCACTGATTTATTGAAGCGTAAGCATTGCCCTGACCTGGATAGCCCAGGCCAGTCTGATCACATCAGATCTCAGAAGCTAAGTAGGGTCAGCCCTGGTTAGTATTAGGACGGGAGACCACTAAGGAATTTCAGGGTTGCTATTCAGGGGAAGGCAATGATGGCAAGCCACCTCTGAACGTCTCTTGTCTTGAAAATGTTACGGGGTCTCCATAAGTCAGCTGTGAATTAATGGCATTTTCTACACCAAACTTTCATGGATGCATGAAGCGAGCTTCAGTTC
>NW_015214760.1:0-1596 GCF_001447785.1 Gekko japonicus | reverse complement strand
GCAGAGGGTAGGACTTGTAATAATGGGTTGGCATTAAGGGTAGGAAGGTACCGGCTGGATAGAATGAAAAACTTTTCCACAGTAAGAGTTGTGCAACAGTGGAATCAGCTGCCTAGGGAGGTGTTGAGCTCCCCCTCACTGACAGTCTTTCAGCAGAAGCTGGACAAACACTTGTCAGGGATGCTCTAGGCTGACCCTGCATTGAGCAGGGAGTTGGACTAGAATGGCCTGTGTGGCCCCTTCCAACTCTGTGGCCGCGATCACATACACAATCAGCCCCACCGTAGGCCCGAACGCCGGGCAGATTGAAAGGGAGCGATCAGACAGCATCTGGGAAGCGCCCCACAGCCGACAACCCGTTTTGCTCCGTTGCGGAAGCAGAGTGAAAAAACACCAGGGAAAATCCAATAGCAAACGGGTTCCTACAGGTCGTAGCTGGACTTTCCCCTGTCTGATCGCTCCAGCGCTCTCTCACCCGGTTGGGATGGTCTGATCAGGCCCTCCCGAATCCGTGCCGTTCCCCCCCTTCACAGTATGCACATCATTGCATACGCCATAGGGGGCCCTCAGTGCATAGGTGCGATTTCTTGTTTATGCACAAGGAAAACAAACGGCAAAAAAAGGGTTCAACCACAGTTGTGTCTGATCACACAGTGACGGGCTTCAAAAGGCTGTAAGATCTCGCAACTCCATGTCAAATTCCTCCGGAGGGAATAGCCTTGCTTCCCCTGTACTTCAACTGGCGTGTGTGACCGCAGGCCACGGAACTAACGACATTTATTTCAAAATGAACTTTCATGAGTCACAGCTCGCTTCTTCAAATATGCAAAGGGGAGATCACACAGAGGATTATTGTCTGGCATGTATATTATTTGACCTTAGATACGAAATGTTTAGACCAACTACAACTGACTGGCTACCTTTCCAGATAAATGTTTGTTTTTTTAAATAAATATTTGGTATCAAATATTAAGAACTGGAAAGTCTAAAATAAGTTGTTTTTTGGGGTTACTCAGGAAAAATGTGCATCTTTGTTTTGCATCATGTCAGTACTTGTCTGCATTCCACCACCGGCTCCAGCCAGTGGCTGCAAAGTCCATGGAGCCGGCTGCAGACCTCTCGGGGCCCATCGGCCTCCTGGTAGCGGAACTGCCGGAAGCGCTGGCCATGGACATCTGAGGTCACGGTGTCCTGAGCCGGGGTCTCTGGCACAACACTTTCCCCGAATGCAATGCTACTCCCAGCTTGGAGGAGGAGAAGGGGGCCTTCACTTGCTGTCTTGCCAGTTACGGGTCCTCCTGGGTCCTGCTCTTCCATCTCCTGCCTCTTCCATTGAGTCACCTCCATCTGTGAAAAGAGGTCTGAATTCACTCAACTGTGAAGAGAGGCTTCTCTCTAGGGGGAAGGGGAGACACAGAAAGTAACATGTCAGAAGGAAGAAAGAGAATGGAGATACACCACCAAACATCACAAACCTTCATATGCTCAGGCGACACGTGAGAACTGCCCTGGCGGATCAGAAGAAGAGTGTATCTTGTGGTTTGTATATCATTTTGCTGTGTTTCACATGAAGGTATTTTAAATATGCTGCCTTGG
>NW_015214759.1:0-1613 GCF_001447785.1 Gekko japonicus | reverse complement strand
AGACTGAAACTGGGAAGGGAAGCCATGACGAACTTGGAAAAGATCCTTAACTGTAAAGGCAGGCAATCCAACTGTCAAGAATCCCCAATCCAAGGGATTCTTGGTACTAGCTGGCAGAGCACAAAATTACAAAAAACCCTGTGGTGTGTGTCCACACACTCACCAGTTCTGGTATCTGCTGCCAGCCCCTTGGACTACCCACACAGTCAGAAGCTAAGGGACAGGCTTCTAACCCTACTGGGATCAATCAAGAAACTCAACCTTGCGAGTTAGACCACTTGCAGAATGAATTTCCACAACGATTAACTTGATAGGTGGACTCTTAAGGTCTAAGGTA
Organism: Gekko japonicus; assembly: GCF_001447785.1. Taxonomy (NCBI): domain Eukaryota; kingdom Metazoa; phylum Chordata; class Lepidosauria; order Squamata; family Gekkonidae; genus Gekko; species Gekko japonicus. The sequence continues at coordinate 1,276 of NW_015214759.1, read as the reverse complement.
CTGGAACAGGATTGAGGAACCTGAAACACATAATACGCCAAGTATAATCAAAGGATATTTATCAAAGTGTGCAAGAATATTTCAAAAGAACATAAGCAGTGAGAACTAAAACAACAACAAAAAAACCCCTACAGTTAAAATACTAGCTACACATTAGGTCAGTAACTCATAGTCACCAGATGTTACCCTTCTGGGTTGAAGTCAGGCAGCAATTCATGCCTCTCTGTCCAGAGGGCATCTTGCTAGGCAAGAGCCTGGTCCATTCCGAGGTTAACTCATCATACTTCATGACAGCTGTGGCTAGCTATGAACAAAGAACAGAAAAACTAACCTTTTAAGGCCTAAGTCCCAAGTGGGCTGGGGCCCTTTAGCCCAATCAAAAACCAGACCATTGACGTTATGTTGACTTGAACCTATTACAACAGAGGGCCCAGGAGGGGGTACTTTATGACAGGATGGAGGAGTTATCTGCAATCTAACCCATCCCTAGTGTAGTGTAAATTACAGCATCAACTGAAAGATGCATTGGCGCCAAGTCCTGTCCTGGTAAACAAATGGTTTGTCCCTGTACCTGAAGTGTTATCCAAAGGTCACATGGTTGATTTGCCAACTTTTCAATATCAATGGCCAGTTATCTCCCATTTGGTCACTTCAAATCATCTGCAGGCCTAGAGATTAATCTGAGGCCTGGGTGCGTCTAATGAAAGAACAAGAAATTGAATTAAAGGTCCAATTCCTTGACGCCAACTACATGAAGTTGCTTGACACTGAGTCACTCAGACCGTTGGTCTGTTGAAGTCAGTATTGTCTGCTCTGACTGAGAGAAGCTTTCCAGGGTCTCTTGTAGAGATCTTTCCCTTTAACTGGAGATTGAGCATAAAACTTTGTGCATGCAAAGCAGATCTCCTACCACAGAACCATGTACCCCCTCACTACAGAGCTCTTGTGTTAGGTATAGGCTGGTCCTGACTCTATTTTAATGTTGCATAAGTCCATCAGGACATCATGTAGTAATAAATCTCATGAACTGATTTTGCATTGTATGAAAGAATGCATCCCTTTGTTAACCAACTTCTTTGAATGAACTTCAGCTTTGGAAATTGGGGATAAAATAACTTCTCTGTATCCTAGCTGTCCATACTAGTCATCATTTTACAAACCTTCATCATGCTATAAAAGTACCATCTGTCAAAGGCCCCGGTCACACTGGGGGGAAAGACACAGCCAAAGCACAGCTTTTGTGAGCCGCATCAAAAGAGACACGTGGAGGCGGGAT
>NW_015214758.1:0-1604 GCF_001447785.1 Gekko japonicus | reverse complement strand
CTCTTCTGCATTGCATTTCGCCATCATTCGTGATCCCCAGAGATCCCACCACCCACACTCTGCATTTTATCTGTACTCCATGTTCCTTTATATACAGGACCTCGGAGCCAGCAGTCAGGCCCTTTTTCAGAAGCTACCTCAGGATTGCTTCCAGAATAGTCTATTGTTGGGCTGACACAGACAAGCACACGACTGCAGCACTGTGATGATAGACATGTGAGAGAAGGACACCACAGAGCAAACATCACAGACAGAACTTTCATATCACAATACGTGGGAAATGGAGCAGTTGTCACATTTAGTCATCAAGCGCAGTGCATTAAAGCAAAGAGGCATCAACTGATGTACATGCCTATGTGAAATAACCCTCTACTCAGTAAGCTGGGCCTAAGAAACCTGCCCGTTGTCTTCCATATCTAACAGAAAAGCTTGACTTGACAAGAATCTGCCACCAGCAACATAATATAATAGCTATCTGCTCTATTCTCTCACCTTCTCTCCTGAGGGTCCAACCTCACCAGACTGCCCACGGTCTCCCTGTCACATAAAGAATAGATTTGTCAGTGGCATGAAATGATCCAAATGAATCACCAAGAGCTGGGGTTGTAAGGGCAGATGGAACAGCTCATTACAAGATGACCACGGGACGTCTGGCCTCTACTACAATACTGTGTAGCTGAATCATAAAACCTTGTGAAGGAAAAGTGGTCCTGTATATCAAATAACTACAGTAGGCCAACTTCAGCTAGCTTCGTCCCAGTACGGATAACAGTGGATGGAAAAACACAATGAACACAGCTGCTAAATGCACACAGGCAGGACATCCATGTGAAAGGGACTACACCATGTAGCACAGGATCTCTGTCAAGTGCAGAATTTGGTGTTATAGAGAAATTCCTAAGGATTTCCTTCTTATTTGAAAAATAATGGTTTTTCATCATGGTTTCTTGGAACAATGAATAGTATGTCTAGAGCCTAATGGTGAAAAGGGTCACAGATGGATTTAGAGTACTAGCAAACCATTATAGAGTACTAGAAAAACATTTTACCCTCATTTGTCAGTAAGATGAGAGACCAGTTACACCATCAGAGAAGTTCTGTTAAAAACAGTCACATTTATCAACTAGAAGTATCTACTAAAACTTCAGAAAGCAAAATATACTGGATTTTTGCAACTGGAGTAAACTAGGAAAAGTAAAACAGCACCTCACAGAAGGGACTGGAAACATAATGCAGGAATCCTGATTTCTAGGTGAGATTCTAATTTCTAAGCTTCACAAGCAGGGTTGCTTCAGACTGAAGATTCATCAGCACCCACCTTGCTTCCTTGTTCACCTGGAGGTCCTCTAGGGCCCTAAAGTAAGAACACTTTCATTTCAATGAGGAGTTTGCTGAGGTTTCCATGAAATTCATCAACAACATTTGTTATCACTTCTTCAGACAGCCACCAAGTGTAGAAGAGTGAGCAAGCAGGTCAAGATTATAAAAAAATAATTAGAGATGCAAATTAGAAATGGAAAGGAGTATGTTGTGTCTTTTGTGTGTTTCAGTATATTAAATGAATGCAGAGCATCGTATGAAACAGAACATCAGTCCTACTTCTG
>NW_015214757.1:0-1354 GCF_001447785.1 Gekko japonicus | reverse complement strand
TCTGAAATAGTCCAATAGTCAGCACAGCAGCAGGCTCAGATGAAGCAAAAGCCAGCCACACAATCTCCAACCCAGGCTCTCTCAGCAGCAAGAATGGAGTCAGTCAGCCAGACAACCTTGCTTTTATGCTCTCTGGTCATGCACAGAAGAATTTCAAAAAAGAATAAACTTATGTGATTGGCCAAAGAGCAGTATGCCACCCTTACCTGTAATCCTATTGGCCAGTGCTCCTCCCCCTTGCAAAGCAGCAAGCTAGTAGTTGGGCTTCAACAAGTGAAGCCAGCAGCAACAACAGCCTTACAAGCTGCAATGGCATTTGTTAATGCATTGCAGTGATTGGCTGTGTGGAGGTTCCTCTTCCCCCTCCCTCCTGGAAAGCAGAGCAAAGGGTGGGAGAGAGACAAAAATGGCAGGAAAAAGAAGGCAAGTGGAGCCTTTTAAAGTTTAAATCCCTGCTGCACCTCTATTGGGTAATGCTGAAATATTTCCAGGGTTTTTTTCGGCATTATATATTTGGCAGCCAACTCAGATCTGGGAATCTGATTTGGTATGCAAAATACTCAGAAAATGTCAAAAAGGCTTTATTTTTTGGGGGGGGGGCAGTTTGGGTTTACCAAATATACCCCTAAGCACAATAAAAGTATATATGTAATGCATTTTGAACACCAAAGAGATGATATCAATGCTAAGTATTAACATTACTAGGAATAAGGCCTGTTGTGGAAATAAATACAATGATCTCTAGAAAGAGGCTCTGGGAGAGTGCCAAGGCCTTGGGCACAGTGTCAATTTACTGTAATGACCTCCTCAAACCCCACCGTCTCCCCTGAAATCCCCAGGAATTTCCCAACCTGGAGTTGGCAACCCCATCCCCTTCCCAGCTAACCACCAACCTACCATTATTCGCCCCCCTGACTGCAGCTGACTTCTGCCCTCCCTCCTGGAGATCAGTTGTAATTCTGAGTGATCTCCACCCCTCACCTGGAGATTGGCAACAATGGTTCCCCATGAGAAAATGGCTAGTTTGGAGGGTGGAGTCTATGGTATTCTACCTGTCTGAGGTCCCACCCCTCCTCAAATTTCACCCTCTCCAGACTTCACCCCTCAAATCTCAAGGAATTCCCCAACCTGGAGTTGGCAGCCCTATCTCCTTCCCAGCCAAGCATCAACCTGCCTTTATCTGCCCCTCTGATTTCAGCTTTCCATCTCCTTCCCCCTCCCTCCTTGAGATCAGTTGTAATTTTGAGTGATCTTCAGCCCTCACCTGGAGATTGGCAACGGTGGTTCCCCAGGAGGGAATGGCTGGTTGGGAGGGTGGGGGTAGTTGTCTGGGGTCCCACCCCTCCTCAAACCT
>NW_015214756.1:0-1632 GCF_001447785.1 Gekko japonicus | reverse complement strand
CCCATCCAGTCCAACACTCTGTTTCACACCATGGCCAAAACTACCAGGTGCCGAGGTCCACCAGCAGGGCCAGAACTCCAGAAGTCCTCCCACTGTTGACCCTCGAGCACCAAGAATGCAGAGCATCACTGTCCCAGACAGAGTGTTCCCTCTATATATTGTGGCTGATAGCCACAGACGGACCTCTCTTCCGTATATTTCTCCGGTTCCCTCTTGAAGCTGTCTATGCTTGTAGTGCTCACCTCTTCCTGTAGCAGTAAAATTCCATGTGTGGATAACTCCTTGGGTGAAGAAGTACTTCCTTTTATCTGTTCTAAGCCTACTGCTCATTAATTTCACTGAATGCCCACGAGTTTTTGTATTATGAGAAAAGTACTTCTTTCTCTACGTTCTCCATCCCATGCATAATTCTATAAACCTGCATCATCTCACCCCTCAGTCTTCATTTCTCCCAGCTGGAGCCCTAACCTCTTTAACCTTTGTTCATGGGGAAGGTGTTCCATCCCCTTAATCATTTTAGTTTCCCTTTTCTGCACCTTTTCCGATGCTATAACATTTATTTATTTTTGAGGTGCAGGGACCAGAACTGTACACGGCATTCCAAATGAGGCCACACCATTGATTTATACAGGGGCGTTATGATCAATGTTCCCTTTCAGCTGTGGAGTCCTGTGAGCAAAAATTCTACTTTGTGAGCTGCTGGCATTAAAGCTGTGAGCGAGCAATTTGGCTACTGCATAAATTAGTTGGCTCTGGAGCTCTCCTTCCTGAGCTAACGCAGAAATGTGTGAGTTGGAGGCTAAAAAACTGTGAGCTAGCTCACACCAACTCAGCTTAGAGGGAACACTGGTTATGATATTGCCTGATTTGTTTTCAGTCCCCTTCCTAAGAATCCCCAGCATAGGATTTGCCTTTTTTGTTGTAGTTGCACACTGAGTCAACATCTTCAGTGAGTTATCTACCACAACTCCAAGATCTCTCTCCTGGTCAATACCACCAGTTCGGACCCCATCAACATATATTTATAGTTAGGATTTTTTTGGTCCAATGTGCATTACTTTGCACTTGCCCACGTTGCACCTCGTTTGTCACATCAATGCCCACGCGCCCAGCCTCGACAGATCCCTCTGGAGCGCCTCACAGTCCTCCCTGGTTCTCACTGCCTTGAACAGCTTAGTGTTGTTGGCAAATTTAGTCACTTCACTGCTTAGTCCCAGCTTTAAATCATTAGTGAACAAGTTAAAAAGCACCAGACCTAGTACTGAGCTCTGCGGTATCCTACTGCTTACCACCTTGTTCTGTGAAAACTGCCCATTTATAGTCACTCTCTGTTTCCTGTTAATTAACCAGTTTTTAATCCACAAGAAGACTGGTGATAGTGTCCAGGGGTGTCTTTTACCCAGTTTGACTGGCTAACCAGCTGCATGCTTTTTTGGACAGAAAAAAATCTGGCCAGTGTGGTGCAAGCCCTTTTCACATCTAGATTAGACTGCTACAATGCACTCTACATGGGGCTGCCCTTGAAAGTGTTCAGGAAGTTCAGTTGGTACAGAATATGGCATCCTGGATGTTGACTGGAGTTGTTCATAGAGTCCATGTCACTCCAGTCTTGGTCATAAGAACATAAGAACC
>NW_015214755.1:0-1613 GCF_001447785.1 Gekko japonicus | reverse complement strand
CCCACCTACCTCACAGGGTGTCTATTTATGTGATTTGTTCTAGTTATTTCCTTACTAGATTTCTACAACATACTCAAGGCAGCATAACAAAGAGAACAAAATGCATTAAGTACTGCAAAGTATGGGGCTGCGGTGGCTCAGAGGTTGAGCTGCAGACCGGAAGGTCGGTAGTTCAGCAGTTTGAGACCCTAGTGCTGTGTGATGGAGTGAGCTCCCGTTTCTGGCCCCAGGTCCTGCCAACCTAGCAGTTCAAAAGCAATAAATTGCAAGTAGATAAATAGGTACTGCTTCAGTGGGAAGGTAACAGCGTTCTGTGTGCCTTGGCATTTAGTCATGCCGGCCACATGACCATGGAGAAGTCTTCAGACAGTGCTGGCTCTTCAGCTTGGAAATGAAGATGAGCACTGCCCTCTAGAGTTGGACTCGACTGGCTTATAAGAAACGGAAACCTTTACCTTTACTGCAAAGTATAAAATGCATAAAAAGAGAACACCCCCCAAAAAACCCTTAAAATGGGAATACCATTCCCTTTATATAAAAATAAGGATTTTTTTTAAAAAAACCCTGAAATAATTTAAACAGAAATCAATATAAACTGCAGAATTAGGGTTGCTATCTCCCAGGCTGGGGCGGGATTTCCCCCCCTTTTGTGAGCTCCTGCCCGCTGCCATCCAGCTAGCCAACAGGGGAAGCTCCACCCCCAACAGCATCGATGGCATCCGCCCCTCTCCCTCCCTTCCTGTGAGAGTTAAAGGGCCCTCTAGATGATCAACAGGAGCATGTGGCCTGCTGATCAGCTGGAGGGCCCTTTAAATCTCTCATGAGGGGAGGGAGAGGGGCAGCCACCTGTCCCAGGAAGCAGGCACCATGTGCCTGAACTGCAAAGTGATGAATTTGCCACTTGGAGTTCATATGTGGGGAGCCCCCACTTGCAAAAAACAACAACATTTAAAGGGAAGGTTTCCTATAAATGGCTTTTTGCAAGCAGGGGCTGCCCGCGCATGAACTGCAAGTGGTGAATACACTGCTTTGGAGTTCAGGTGTGCATCACTTGCTTGGGGAAAAAACATTTAAAGGGGACCTTCCCTTTAAATGTTTTTTTCCCAATCAGGGGCCACCTGTGCCTGAACTCCAAGTGGCAAATTTGCTGCTTGCAGTTCAGGTATGCACAGTGCCAGCTTCCCAGATGTGATGTCACTTCCATGTGACGTCATTGCAATCAGCATAAGTCAGAGGTGGAGGGAACCATACCTGTTACCATGAGGCTGTCCTCCCATACCACCCATGGGGCAGCAAAATGACTTGAGACAGCCCTGCCTTATATGTAACCAGAAGGAAATAAACACGGCTTGCCTCCCTCTATTTTCCCCTTCCCTCTGCCGCCCCACCAGCCACAGCTGGGATACTCGTCATCTAGAGCACATTGTATTTCTTCCCACAATGGGCCTTACTCCTAGTTGATTATAATTTCAGTATTTTATTTTGTACTCCATTAGTACTTAAATAGTAAGAATAAAATTCAGATTTAGATAAACAAGACAATATTTAGGTTTTTTAGTATAGAAATCTGTTCAACTATTAAATATGTATTCTCTTTTATCGTTAATATTTTA
>NW_015214754.1:0-1613 GCF_001447785.1 Gekko japonicus | reverse complement strand
ACTTTGACTCTTGAAAGCTTACTCCGAAAGCCTTTTTGGTCTCTAAGGTGCTAGTGGAATCGACTCTGACTGTAATTCAGTAGAGTTTGCTTTCTGAACAGGCGGAGGAACCGAACTCTGGAGATGGATTCAGAGGGGTAGCTGTGTTGGGCTTCAGTAAAAGAGCTAGATTCGAGTCCCTCTAGCACTTAGACACCAACAAGATTTTCAGGGGGGTGACCTTTTGAGAGTCACAGCTGACGGCTGTCACTGCCAGTGTTCCCTCTAAGCTGAGTGGGTGTGAGCTAGCTCGCAGTTTTTTTAGCCTCCGGCTCACACATCTTTGTCTTCGCTCAGGAAGGACGGGGCTCCAGAGGCAAACTAATTGGTGCAGCAGCCAAATCGCTCGCTCATAACGTTCGCGCCGGTGGCTCCCAAAGTAGAATTTTTGCTCACAAGACGCCACAGCTTAGAGGGAGCGTGGCTCACTGCCGTGTTTAACTGCAGTATTTAAGCATCGTATTTAAGCATAGTGTAGTATTTCCAGCATCGACCATAAAAGAAGCGTGAATGTCGATGATGGAAAGCAGCCTGTTTTCTCCTCTTCCATCTCTTCTTTATGTAGATTGTGGGACTGACAGAACACGAGGTGACTTGCGCTCAAGAGACCGTCATCTGCCTGGAGCAGGGGAACAATTCTCGGACGGTGGCTGCCACGGCGATGAACACGCAGTCGTCTCGATCCCACGCAATCTTCACCATTTCTGTTGAACAGAGAAGCAAGAAGGACACGTAAGTGGGGGCGCGACCTACTGAAAGACAGTGTTTTAACCTGGCAGCTCTTGGCTGTAGTAGCCTGAGAGGGGTGGGATTGTGCGAGGACATCCTGTGTAAGCTTTAAAGACAGAAAGGCAAGAAGGACAGGACTTTGCAAAACTGCTAACTGGTTGACGCGAGCTCTCTCTTGATGTGTTAAAAAGTCATCCAGCAGATTAGGGTGGGCTTTGGAGCCCGGCTGCATCCTGGTCTGCTTCCAAGAACTCTGCTCGCTGCCTTGGGTGTGAACCTCTTCTTCTCCCGTCTGTGTTAGGAATGCCAGCCTCCATTCCAAGCTGCACCTTGTGGATCTGGCTGGCTCAGAGCGACAAAAGAAGACCAAAGCAGAAGGAGATCGGCTGAGGGAAGGTAAGCAGATGGGATGCCGGATGGCCACACGGGCTTGTCTCCTAGAGGGGCTGTGGCTCAGTGGCAGAGCCTCTGCTTGGCATGCGGGAGGTGCCAGGCTCAGTTCCCCAGCCACTACAGGACGTGATGGGAAAGTCCTCTGCCTGAGACACTGAAGTGGGGTTGCCAGTCTGAGTAGGCAATACTGACGCTGATGGACCCAAGGGTCTGATTCATTATAGGGCAGCTTCATGTGTTCACGTGATGGCTACTTTGGTGAGGGCAGTGATCTCTTGTGTGTTCAGTACCCTCGCTTCTTCAAAGAGGAATAATCCAAAGAGCCGATGTACAGAAGGACTCTGAAAAGTGCCTTTTGAAGCAACTAACAAGAAGATGCTCAGAAAGTTCTCTCACAACAACTGACATACTAACATTGAAGTAGAGACAAACAGGAACTCTACAAGTATATT
>NW_015214753.1:0-1661 GCF_001447785.1 Gekko japonicus | reverse complement strand
GCCATCCAGCCACAGCCTGTAACGCCCGAGAAAGGTCATCCAGGGCAGAGTCCGACTGGCTGCCTAACATCAGATAGAGCTGGGTGTCATCTGCATATTGATGACACCCAAGCCCCCAACTCTGGGCAATCTGGGCAAGGGGGCGCATGTCGATGTTAAACAACATTGGGGACAGCACAGCCCCCTGTGGCATCCCACACTCAAGGGGGTGTCTCCGGGACCGCTGGTCCCCTATCGCCACCCTTTGTCCCCGACCTTGGAGAAGCCTCCCTGAGCCCATTCGCGAGGAGGGCGGGGTATAAATGTCATAAAATAAAAATACATAAATAAAGAGGCAAACCATTGAAGGGGAAGCCCCTGAATCCCCACGTCGGCGACGCGGTGGGTCAGCAGCTGGTGGTCGGCCATGTCAAACGCAGCTGACAGATCTAGCAACACCAGTGCTGCCACACCACCCCGATCCACATGCCTACAGAGATCGTCCATGACCCGGACAAAAGCCGGACTGGAAGGGATCGAGGACAGAAACATCATTCAGAAAGCCCTGTAGCTGTAGGGGTTTCTTGTCTTGTTCTTCACTAATAAAGTACTCTTTGCTGAATCACTCCACGTTTCCGAGTACTTTTCACTTTTCCCCCCCCCAATATACTTCCTGGGGGATTCAGGCTACGGTCAGAAGGGCAGTTTGGCCTGATATAGTTGCGTTACCTTAACGGATTAAACGGGCTTGTTCACACATCCACGTCGGGCAGCCGTTCCCCAGTCGTACTCACCCCATCATATGATGAGTCAGATAGGGAATAAATAGCCACCATAGACAATCAGGTGCTTCCGGATCTCCGCACATCGATCCTGTGTTTCTGGATGTCTGAACGCCCCTGGTGTACACTCAAACTGGTTCAGAGGTGTGAACCTTTAGTTCCATTTTTGTTGTATTGTGTTTTACAATGGTAGAGTGTATGCTTATATTTATTGACATATTTATTTCCTTCACTACGTTCCCTCCCCATAGAATCATAGAATGTTAAGAGTTGGAAGGGAACTTGCAGGTCATCTAGTCCAACCCCCTGCACTCTGCAGGAGCAGAGCCGAAAGAGAGCCCTACAACATACCCGAAAGATGGTTGTCCAGCCTCTGCTTGAAAACATCCAGCGAAGGAGCATCCACCGCCTCCCGAGGCAGTCTGTCCCACTGCTCAACCACCCTTACACTTAGGAAGTTTCTCCTGATATTTAGCCGGTGACGACTCCCTTGTAATTTCCACCCATCAGATCTAGTCTTGCAATCCAGAGCAAGAGAGAATAGATCTGCTCCCAGAATTACACCCAAACAAATGATGACCATATAAAGAAGCCTGTTATTCCTGTTTGGTGCTTGAATCTGTTAAGCATCTTCATTATGCTGTATGCTGATTTTCTGCTCTCACACGCCACCTATATGAATGGACTGGTAACTTCCATTTCACTGTTCTCTAAAGAAGCTTAAGTGCGCACGAAAGCTGAGACCCAGAATAAAACGTTGTTGTTCTTGAAGATGCCACTGGGATTCAAACTTCGTTCATCGATTTGTGTGTGTGTGTGTGTACAGTGCCATCAAGTTGCAGCCAACGTATTGGGCTCCCCATGGGGTTGCCAAGGCAAGAGACAGACAGAGGTGGGTTG
>NW_015214752.1:0-1643 GCF_001447785.1 Gekko japonicus | reverse complement strand
CAGTTTCCAGCGTACAGGTACACATTTTTAAAAGCCAGAAAAAGAGAGAAGCAGCCCAAACAAACGTATGTCGATGGGCGTGAAAGCATGAGCAGAAAATCAGCAAGAAGAGGGGAAACGAGGACATACAGTTCTCAACTTCAGTTTTACGGTTCTCATCTTGCTAGTCTGCAGCATTCTTTTACTCCTCTCTCCTATGTGGCCACTTCAAGAGTTCTCTCGGTCAAGTTTATTCCTCAAAATTTTTAAAGCAGCTGTAAACCCTCAGCAGTTGCTAAGCAGATGCAAAAGGTTGCTTCACAATTCCAAGGGGACAGTTTCCCTTTCCCCACAATTAGCAGACATGCATTATTTAATAAAGAAGCAAACAAACAAACAAAGCCAACCACCGCCTTGTGTTTTCCTGGATGGGCATGGCCAATTTCTACATTTCTCCAAGGACAGATGTGCACTTTGCTTCTGGGAACGAGTCTGTATAATAATAAAGTCAATGCCATCTAGCAGTAAAGACTTCACAGGAATAGAGCACGGTCAGCCGTGCACTGCTGTAGTGTTGCTTCCGACAGAGTCCAAAGGTGGGTCAGGAACGGATTTTGGGGTCAGGAAGGGATTTTCCTCCAGGCCAGATTGGCCCAGGGATCATGGAGGGTTTGGGGGGTTTTATTGCTTCCTCTGGGCATAGACCAAGGCTCACTGGGAGAGTAGGTGGAAAGGTAGTGATGAATTTCCTGCATCGTGCAGGGAGTTGGACTAGATGACCGTTAGGGTGCCTTTCCAGTGCCACGTTTCTGTGGCTTTAAGATCAAAATGGTGATTCTCCCTTACCTCCAGTGCTGTTCAAACCACAGTTTGATTCTGATTTGTACTCAAGACAGCGGGGGGTGGGGGTGGCCCGGATATAACCATGATAAGTCTGCAAAACCAGGATTCGGTTGACAGAGGATCACCTGGTGTGTCTTGCTCTGGCCAGGTGCCTCTGTTGCGCACAAGGGTACCTCCAAAGAAAAAGCTAGGCTATCCATGTGTGTACATCATGCGAAACCACAGTTGGGACGAGCCAGTGAATCAGCCAACCTCAAGCTACGGTTTGAGATCCTGGCCTGTTATTTATTTATTTATTCGATTTATACCCCGCCCCCTCCCTGCCGAAGCAGGCTCAAGGCGGCTTACAAAAATAACATAAAACAGTTGCCACCTAGCTGAAACCATCTAAAAACATATCAAGACGTAAAGTGCTAGCTGGTTGTAAACTAATACATCAGAGATGGCGGTAACAGTTACTTTCCCATCAGTTCTCGATCTTTATCGACTGCCACAGGCTACGATGGTGGAGTCAGACATCTCTTTAGCGATTATATTGTTGTTATTGTTGGTGGTGGCAGCAGAGGCGGCGGCCCCTCAGTCGAAGGCCTGGTGGAAGAGCTCCGTCTCGCAGGCCCTGCGGAACTGTGAAAGGTCCCGCAGGGCCCTGATCTCTTCTGGGAGCTCGTTCCACCAGTACGGATTAGTATAACGAAAACATGACCCAATGTTATACCTGAACTGATCCCTTGCCTCCTTGGGAGGTTAGGACAAACGGGAGAACAAGGAAGACTTTGATATCTGAGCCATGCGCAGGGCCCTTTCTGCACTCTCCTTTTAAA
>NW_015214751.1:0-1672 GCF_001447785.1 Gekko japonicus | reverse complement strand
AGGTACAAAGGTAGAAAAAAAACCCCAGATGCGCTGTGCACAATAACCATTGCAATGGACTACAATACTGTCTCCTATAGTATAGAACACCTCTTGTGCTGTTCTATTATTCTATTACTGTTCTGTTCTACCATCATACTACAATTTCAATCAATCCCTTTATCAAAATGCCACCCCCTGAATACTTGTTTTGCACACACACACCCATTTATCATGTATGATCCTTTTTGTGATAAACCTAGAGAGATTTGAAAGGAAGACCAGCTGTTCTGCCTGTGTCCCTGGCCTTGCTGTGGCCCATGGGAGCAGAGAGCAGCTCCTGCCCCGGCAGGAGAAGTCAGAGAAATGTCGGGGTTCCAGTGCTGGACTAGGATCTGAGGGTCCCAGGTTCAAATTCCCCCTCTGCTGTGGATTCTTGCTGGATGGCCTTGGGCCAGTCACACACTGTTAGGCTGTCGTACCTCACAGGTTGTTCTGAGGCTAAAATGGAGAAGAGGAGCCACTTTGGAGTAAAATAGAGTATAAGCGAAATAAGAGAGAAGTAAGTGAAATAAGACAGCCAGTTTGGTGGTGTGGTTAAGTGCACAGACTCTAATCTGGGAGAACCAGGCTTGATTCCACATGCAGCTCCTGGTGTGACCTTGGGTCAGTCACAAGTTCTCTCAGAGCTGTTCTCTCAAGAGTGGTCCTCGAGAGAGCTCTCTCAGCCCCACCTACCTCACAGGGAGTCAGTTGTGGGGAGGGGAAGGGAAAGGAGATTGTAAACCACTTTGAGACTCCTTCAGGTAGTGAAGGGCAGGGTATCCATTCTTTTCTCTTCTTCTTCATGTTGGGGTTATCTGGGCTTTTTCAACCCCCTGTAGTGTTGGAGAGAAGTAAGAGAGCCAGTTTGGTGTCGTGGTTAAGTGTGCAAACTCTAATCTGGGAGAACCGGGTTTGATTCCCCACTCCTCCACTTGCAGCTGCTGGATGACCTTGGGCAAGCCATAGTTGTGCCAGAGCTGTCCTTGAAAGGAGTGGGGAATCAAACCTGGGGAAGGGAAATGAGTTTGTAAGCCGCTCTGAGGCTCTGAAAGGTGGGGTATAAATCCAATCTCTTCTTCCTCTTCTTCTCTTCTAATGATGGTTGAGTTCAGAGATGGTGTTTGCTGTGTTCTGAGACGGTGAACTGAGTTATGTTTCAGTCCTGTGGAACCTCAATTCTTACCCCTAACCCAATGTTATGTCCGCTGACGGCCACCAGGCATGTAGTATGAATGGGAAAATAAAGATTTTCATATATAGGTTTTTCCTTCTTGATTGTTCATATTCATATTTCTCTGGTTTTTATAGATTTGTTCTTTAAATAATATTTTATTAGGATGTTAGAAAGGCCTGTTATATAGAAGGCTTTCCTCTTGTAGGTCTGATATTGTTAGCAGACAACATAATAGGTACAAAGTTCATGATTCTGTAGTTCTTAGGGCAAACCTTTCAATGTCTGGGTCAGATAAGATTTTAGTCTGATATGAAGAATCCTTGCCCATTATCATTTAGGTTAGGTTAAGTAAACATTTAGTTTGACGTAGATATGTTTCTTTATATCTGGCCAATCAGAGGATTATTACTCAATTGACCACTGTCTTTTGTAACCAATTATGCGGGTTGAATATTGTTTTCTTGATGATGTCAG
>NW_015214750.1:0-1605 GCF_001447785.1 Gekko japonicus | reverse complement strand
AGAGCAGAGCCGGTGATAGATTTGGGGGGGCCACAGCTGAGAGCTCTCGGAAACCCCCCTGTCCACTCCTGCCGGTGTCTCCCTTCCTGTCCACCCACCTGTGTGCTACCTGCACTGCCGGTAGTCCTCTCCCGGATGGCGCTGGGCACTGTGTGCAGTTGGGAGCAGGGTACGGGCAGGGGGAGGGTGTGGGGGTGTCAACACAGCACTGGGCTCTCTGCCAGAAACCCGGGGCTCTCCTTGGCAGTTGCCCCGCTCCAGCCCTGAAGCAGATGCACAATTCCTATTCCTTGGGTACGTCACATTTTGGACCCCAAGTAGCTGCGATCAGCTGTGGCTGAGTGGCAGAGAATCTCTTTGGCATGCAGAAGGTCCCCGGTTCAATTCCCGGTGTCCAGTTGAAAGGGCCAGACAGGAGGTGATGCGAAAGACCTCTGCCTGAGACCCTGGAGAGCTGCTGCTAGTCTGAGTAGACATCAACAGTAGTGACCTTGATGGACCCAGGATCTGATTCAGTATAAAGCAGCTTCGTGTGGTCATGTTGTGCCTCTTGGGAGACCCAGTAGCACGTGGGTCTCTCAGCCCCAAATCTGCTTCAGTTGCAAAAAGAAAAAAAATCCCTGGGGGGGGGGGACTTACAATTCTCCTGCTTTGAGGATGATTGCCTGGCTAGCATACAGCATATCACTGGGTTGCCAATCTGCAGGTGGGGCCTGGAGATCTCCCAGAATTACAGCTGATCTCCAGACAACAGAGATCAGGTTTCCTGGATGAAACGGCGGCGTTGGAGGGTTGGCTCTCTATGGCATTCTAGCCAGCTGAGATCCTTCCCCTCTCCGAACCCCACCACCCCTCAGTTCTACCCACCCCCAATTCTCCAGGAATTTCCCAACCTGGAGTTGGGAACCCTAGGTATCAGTCTTGTGAGTCAGGCAGGAGACGGTACCCTAGGAAAGGGCCAGCTGTCACCAGGATTGCCAGGAATCTGACAATCCGCCAGCAACCCCATGAGGCCTTGATAGCCTTTCTAATTAGGATCATTCAGGCCTTTGTTTGAAAGGTCACCCCCTGGCCAATATTCAGTGGGCCTGGCTCTCTTTTAAGTATTAGCCATTGGGAAACGTTCAGTGTGCCTGTGTTAATGCAAATTGACAGATGCAAATGGAAGCAAGTGCTGGCACCTAGACCTTTTGCCCTCTTCTCTGGCAGGATCGACTCACTCTTGTTTGGGCTCAGAGCTTCCGGGGCCAATGGACCCAGTCAGCAGAAGCAAAGTGGGGGAGATGGCCATTATGATAGCACGCACACACACACGCACACACCTGCCTTTTTGCCAATATTGGCACCCGAGGGATTTGCAGTGATTTAAAACAAAAGAATTGCAGGGTCTTTTTAAGCTTTTGAGGACCCTTCTTCATCCTTATAGCTGTCCTGGAGGACTGAGGAGGGGGAGTCTTCATCCAGCCTCCCGACAGCACTATTATTTCTGCTGGGTTGTCTCTTTCACGGCCCCAAGCCTGAGGCTGTTTCACCACTGTTCCCAATCGCATTTAAAAGGGCTGACCAGACGGCCGCATCTGTCTCCCGTATCAAAGTGGACTCACC
>NW_015214749.1:0-1668 GCF_001447785.1 Gekko japonicus | reverse complement strand
CAGGAGGAAGGGTGTGTTTTAAAGGCTGGTCACAGAGAAATGAAATTTGGCTCTTTCCAGAGTATTTCTGAGGGCCTCTCATCCCACCTTTGCCTCAAGCCAGGACCCTGTCTCTGGCGTGGGCGATGGCCACAGCACTGGCCTCAGTTGCCTCTTGTCAAGTAGCGGGATAGGAGTCAACATGGTGTATTGTTGTTCAATATTGAGATATATGAGTCACCACAATGGCTGCACCTATGAAAGATCCTTACCCAAAGAGGCCACGCTCCAGTAGTTCTCCCGCATGACTTCCCAGTAGAGAACTTTTTGGTCTGGATCCAGAAGGTCCCACTCTGCCACGGTGAAATACACGGCCACCTCCTCAAAAGAAAAGGGACCCTGGAAGAAAAAGCAGATTCCTCCATCAGAGATCTTGCCAGGCAGAGATTGAACACTGGAAGGGAGTAGTCTGGGAGGGTTCAGGATGAATGGCTTGGGATAGGTCAAAGGAGTGTCGTTCAGAGCCTCACTCGTCCAGACACCTTGAGGAAAGCAGGTTCCCTCATCAGAGAGCAAATCGCTCGCTCACAACTTTAATGCCAGTTGCCCACAAAGTAGAATTTTTGCTCACAAGACTCCACAGCTTAGAGGGAGCATTGGAAGGGAGTACTCTGGGAGGGTTCAGGATGTATGGCTTGGCGTGGGGAAAGGGAGTGTCGTCCAAAGCCTCTCTCGCCCAGACACCTTGTACAAACCGCAAGAGCAAAAGTTCACCCAACGAATGAAAGAACTAAAGGGGAACAGAAGGGTCCCAGGAAAACAGTCCTGGGGTCCCAGAATCCCGCAACACTCATCTCTCCTACCTGGACTGGAGGTGCGGCAGCCGTTTCCGGACCTCTGAGAAGATATTGGCTCAACAGCATCTCTTCACTGCCTGTTTCTGAGACAAAAGAGGAAGGAAGGATGTTTGCTTGCTTGTTCCCTGCTTCACACAACCCCTTCCCTGTGTACACTCAACACATTTTTAAACTCTTTTCCTGAACTCTGAGAGAGGCAGAAGAGAAGCACCAGGTACCCATGAGCCTCAGGGATTACAGAGGCTGCCAACATATTTCAGACTTCTGTGAGACCTGTGTCAGGCCCAGGGGGAGGAAAAGATGCAGACAGGACTGACATCGCATGACACCTCGCCGTCACATTCGGCCCAGGTGTGACTTGAGAGCATCCGGAGACTCGAGGGTCATGTGAATGAGTTTTCAGAGTCTCTCTTGGCATGCTGACTTCACAACCAGTTTTCAGCCAGATGCAACATCAACATGACACCACATCTTTTCCAAGCCCTTCCCAAAATTTCTCCCCAAAATTCGGGGGGCGGGGGGTTGCCAGCCCGTAGCCTTCAATCCCTGTGCCAGCATCCCGTTTCCCGCAGCCATCCGCCAGATGCTCCTAAAAGCACGGGCACATAAGCCAAATTTCCCCAATATTCTTGGTCCACAGAAAGGTGGGGGCTCCCTTTATTCACCGGGTTGAATTGCTCTGCCAAGATCCATATATTTTATGGAAGGACGATGAGATATGAATATTTTGATTGATGTGAGGAATTGCTTTTCATAAATTTATTTAATAAGTGGACATTGAGTTCTCCAAAATTAACTATTTCTTGTGTGAAGAAGTGTTTAATCTTTCCCC
>NW_015214748.1:0-1615 GCF_001447785.1 Gekko japonicus | reverse complement strand
TACCCATGTATCTCCTTCCCATAAATCCCCGGACAGGAAACCCCCAAGATCTCACTGTCCATACCATCTAGTCCATCACAGGGCCAAAGTCCAAAACAAGACATGGAAAGTGTTTTTCCAGTCACCAGGCCTTTGAATTCTTGGTTTCTCTGTGTATCTGTGTGTGTTACCATTGAGTCTATTCCGACTTATGCTGACCCTATGAATTCACATCCTTCAAAATGTCCTATGGTTAACAGCCATTCTCAGTTCTTGTGAACTGAGGGCCACGGCTTCCTTAATGAAATCAATCTGTCTCATTTTTGGTCTTCCGCTTTTCCTTCTACCTCCCACTTTCCCTAGCATTATTATCCTTTTCAGTCTTGTGATGTGACTAAAGCACAATATAGCCTCACTTTAGTCATTTTAGCTTCTAGGGAAAGTCCAGGCTTGATTTGGTCTAGATCCCATTTGGCAGTCCACAATATCCATAAAACTCCTCCAACACCACATTTCAAAGGCATTCTTTGTTGTCCAGCTTTCACCCCCATACATAGTAATGGGGAATACCATGACATGACTTCACAGAATCACAGAGCTGGACGGGGCCATATAGGCCATGTAGTCCAACCCCCTGCTCCATGCAGGATCAGCCTAGAGCATCCCTGACAGGTGTTTGTCCAGCCGCTGCTTAAAGACTGCCAGTAAGGGGAACTCACCCCCTCCCTAGGCAGCTGACTCCACTGTAAAAAAGTTTTTCTAATATCCAGCCGGTACCTCCCCACCCTGAATTTAAACCCATTATGGTAAGTCTGCTTTCAACAGGAACAGCTCCCTGCTCTCCTCTAAGTGACGGCCCTTCGAATACTTCAAGAGAGCAAACATGTCCCCCCCGTTTAATCCTTTCGCTGCTCTGACGCACCCTGTTTCACTCCGATGGGGGTGCACTGAGAAACGGCGAACGGGAAGAGTCCGAGTGCGTCTGGTATGCTCCATCTGGGAAGAGTCCGAGTGGGAAGCTGAGGAGAGCCTGTTCCAAGGCGACGACCAAGGTATTGAAGCACTCCTTTTCCCTGACAGGTCCCGTCGCCGCGGAGCCATGATGGTGCGTAGAGACGGCTGCCGGAATAAGCGGACACGGTCAGAAGTTTGAAAAGGCTTCTAGAAGATCTCCAAGGCTTCAGCCGTGAGTTAATGTAATGCTCAAGTGATACAAAGCGAATATATGAGCCTTGGTAGTAACTAGAAGTGCCTATTTGCAAAGCGTGGGAGGAGGGGAAACTCAAGACTCCCCCCCCCATAAAACTGAAAGCGGTTATAAAATGGAAACAAAAGGCTTTGAGTAAAAGTGAACATAAGAGAATCTAAATGAACTTGAAAGCTGCATATTGATTCAAAACGGAGTAAAATTGACAAACTTTTATCTTGTTTTGGAAAACGTACTTCTTGTTGATATTATGGCTGCGAGAGGGCGGAAATCGACGCTGGAGAAAAAAATATTGACTGGAAATAACCAACCAACGACTCCCTCCCACAACTAGGAAGTATCTTCAGACATCTCTACACTGTTAGCAAACATCACAGATATAATGCAAAAGCAATTGACTCAAAAGGACCTCAACAACGGAGAAAACCT
>NW_015214747.1:0-1689 GCF_001447785.1 Gekko japonicus | reverse complement strand
TAGAAGCAACAGAACTGAGCTCGATAGACCAATGGTATAAGGCAGGTTCCTGGATACTTTTCTCAGGACACCTTTCTACTCTCTCAGCTGAATGTTGCAGAAGCTTGAACAGTTTATGAGATTTTGGGGATAAGGGTTCCCAGCCTCCAAGAGAGCCTGGAGTCTCCCCAGAATTACAACTGATCTCTAGACTACAAAGATCACTTCCTCTGGACAGAATGTCCCTATGGTATTATGGCCTTCTGAGCTCCCTCTGCTCCCCAAATCCTGCCCTCTCCAGGCTCCACCCCCAAATTTCTAGGAATTTCCCAACCCAGAGTTGGGCAGCCTTATTGGAGATTAACCTCATGAGTGTGGAGAGGTCATAAATGGGAAAATTTGCATGTGCCTCTATAATGTGAAGTCTGTCCATGGAATGAGAGAACTAAACCAGGCGGGATTATTCAAACAAGGGCATTTGTTTTGTGGGGAATTCCAAGGGGTAACGGTCATTGTTGGTAATAGTTATGCAAGCACCAGCTATAAATGAAGGATCTCTGTCCTGTGATTTGGGAGCAGAAGTAATTCAGAAGCCTCAACGATTCTGTTTTACAATGTAAATAAGGCCAAGTTGAGTAAACTGTGAGTCAGGTATTTTGGACTTGCAG
Organism: Gekko japonicus; assembly: GCF_001447785.1. Taxonomy (NCBI): domain Eukaryota; kingdom Metazoa; phylum Chordata; class Lepidosauria; order Squamata; family Gekkonidae; genus Gekko; species Gekko japonicus. Next base: position 1,042 of record NW_015214747.1, on the reverse strand, counting down.
GTTTCTCAGAGAGTACCAAGCAATGGCCTCTCTCTCTCTCTCTCTCACACACACACACACTCCTTGTTGTTGTTGTTGTTCAGTCGCACAGTCGTGTCCAACTCTTCATGACCCCGTGGACCACATTACACTCCTACCTATGCACAAATACACAGAGGCACAGGTGTGCACCCACATACATCCATGGCAAAAACAACCATAACAAAACCTGCCTTCGTAGAACCTGGAGGTCAGCCGAATTAATGTTAAGCTTCTGAGCTTGTCAAACCTGTGTTCAGTCTAGCAGACAAACATGAATGGGATTCTATTGGCTTCTGTAGCAGAGTAAATATGTGCAGACAAAGATACAAAAATGAAAGGTAAGCAGAAGGAAGTATCTGCTAAGAGAATAGAAAATCTGATTTAAAATAATTCCTTGAACAAGACCAATGGAAATATGTTCTGAGGAAATTCTTCCTTAGCCATCGCAGATCAAGAAACAAAGAACAGGGAAGAGAATCTGTGCATTCAGATCAGCTAACAGTATTTCGAAAGCAAGCCTTTGCTTGGAATTTCCGGTTTTGCCCTGGACTTGCAGTGTAAATTATACCAAAGAAGTCTGGTTGAAATCAGAACTGGACTGAAATTTGATACATCACTTTTGAAGTATGATAATGTTTCAGAATCCAGAGCTGGCATTTGACTTCTATTTTCAAATGTCCATATACAAATTTGACTTTGAGAGGTAATTTAAAAAGCACATAACGTACATAATGGGTTGGGTTGGAGGATTTCTATGGGCAGAATGGGGGGGGATTTTCACCAATTCTCCCCTCATGTGCCAGATGGCTGATCGTTGTGGGGTGCGTGTGTCCCCCCCCCGTCTCCCAAATGCAGCATTTTAGGGGGTATTTGGGCTGGAGCAAGAGGGGAGCAGCAAGTAAGTTGTGCTCCACAAACATAAATCTCATCTACCAAAATTACTGGTGCAACCAAGCAATTATTTAACAAATCTTTTTTCCCCCTTTTTAACAGCTTCATTTGTTGTTGTTCAGTCGCACAG
>NW_015214746.1:0-1647 GCF_001447785.1 Gekko japonicus | reverse complement strand
TCCTCGGGGTCTTTGCTGTATACATCTTTTTTTATAATTAGTATTCACACACACACACGTGCACACACAAAAATTATCAGTCCCATTTTAATGATCAAGGCCACTCTGTAGGAGATTTTAAAGGGCTATTTAATACTTTGACTCTTTTACAAGAATTCCTGATGAGACATTATGTGGCAAAAAAGGAATTAAAATCTAAATGGGCTTTAGTCACAATTAACAATTGATAATTGCAGTATATTCACTAGCAGCAAATTGGCTGATTTGATTTTATTAGTAATAGTGATGACTCTCAAAGGTTTACTCAAGCACTCGAATAATCATTTAAAACTGGCTGAGAATTAACTTCTCTACTCTGCTCCAGGATAGACTTGCAGATATGGCTGAATCGCCTTTTCTTAATTAACAGAGCGAGGGCATGTGATGGCTGATATGTTGTGGCTACTATAAATGGCTCCGTGTTTTCACGTTGTTCATCAGAATTAGTTCACTGGGCTATTATCTTCCCTGCAATTAGCTGCATCATGGAGGACAAATACCCAATGCATGTGGCAAACTGCTGATGATCTGTTCATATTGGGTTTATTTTTTCCCTTATTTACACATTTTTTGCCCTGCCTTCCAACTCAAGTTCTGAGGTGAGCTTACATATGTATCAACTGATGTACAATAAAACCAAAAATACAATACCAAACCACTGTGGCAAGCTACAGTAAAGTAGAATAATTCAGACAGCAGCCAAATGTACAGTGTGAAATGCTAGGTGAATAGCCGTGTTTTCATCTGGTGCCTAAAGCCCAGCGAGGTGGACAGGAGAAGTTAGTTCCATAAACAGGGCATTGCTTCCAATAAGAAACTTTCCCTGGTTATTTCCACCTTCCTGCACCCACCTTACACCAACACCTGTCTAACAACTACTTAGCAAAGGGAAAATACAATGAGCAGTAAATGCAGTCCTTTCCCTCTAGGTCTAAAATCTACTGTTTATGATGGTGAGTTAAGAGAGAAGCAGAATAATCTTTAAAATGTCAGATTTCTGTTTCAGGCCATGTTTGGGCCTCCCTCTTTCCCAGCTGTTCCTGGGCTATTTCATCCACGGGTCTCATGTTCCTAAAATTCTAAAATAAGTCTTCTTCCCATTCCAACTCCAAGTGGTCTTGTTTCCCCAAATGAAATAATGTCCCAAACAAAGGACAGAGTTCTTCTTTTAAACCCTATCAGAGCCCATTCTCAGAAGCTAAGCCGGGCTAGTATTTGGAAGGGTGACCTCCAAGGAATACCAGGCAATGGCAAACCACCTCTGAAATGTTTCTTGCCTTAAGATCAAGTCTAGCTCGCTACCTAGTGGTGCATAACACTAAAAGAGCTAGAACTTCTGGATACCAGACAATCTTAGGATCTCCTGGCTACTCTGCACACAATGCCATATAATAATAAGAACCCTATCAGGCCCATCTTTTATCTGTGTTTGTGGTTCCAGAAGATTCACTGAGACTTCACAGGTTGCCTGCAGATCCTGGCACCACAGCACTTAACTTGGTTGGCTATCCCATATTAACATATGAACTGACATCTTTCTAGCTCTGCTGATTGAAGGCTAGATAGAAAACTACCTAGAAGGTAGTTCTGTGTTGATATCTGAGCACA
>NW_015214745.1:0-1651 GCF_001447785.1 Gekko japonicus | reverse complement strand
TAATAATAATTATTATTATTATTTTATATATATAATAAAATATCAATTAAAAAAAACAATGTCTGCAACTATATTTCACTCTACATTCACTGGGCATCTATTCTTTATTGACCATAAAGAGTTCCTGACTATATGCCTGTTTTCTGAACTCTTCTGCTTGTCAGTATCTTTATGAAAGTGAGATTCCAAAGATCTGCACAGTGTTCTAGGGTTCCCCGTGAATGCCACTATTTCAGTGTCATGATGTCTTAGCACAGCTTCAGTACCACTGGCATTTTTGCTCTTCTGTTACATTTTAGTGAATTTCCAGCTTATCTGACCTTGATTCTTTCCATGCTTCTATCACTGAGTCTGCTACAGATGTTTCCCACACCTAATATATCAGAGATTTACCAGAAAGTGAGAGCTGTTTTCTACCAGTCTCTATCTATCGTATCCTTGTTAGTATCAACAAATGCTGTCTCTTCTTTTAGTATGCTGTGTTCTTCCTTCGCCAGTATTAAATATTGCCAGCTGTTATCAAGATCCCTTAAGGTGATTTCTTGGCACCTCTTCCACAGCTTGGTTCCATTCAGTTTATCATTGCTTTTTCATCAGCTGCTGTTACAAATCAACATCTGTATCCAAAGTCATTTAAATGATTACTAAATCCTTTGGTTTGATTCTGGATCAAAAATTTCACTATAGCTCTGTCCAAAAGCATGTGTAAATGGCTCATTAGACTGTATCCAGACACTGATTTTGTAACACTATTGCATGCCCGTGTATTATTCTTTAGCTACTAATATTAGTGGCAAGTATTCGGTAATCAAATTCTGTCTGGCAGGATCCCCAGCTTTATTGCCTTGTTAAGTTAAAATGGTATGGAAATTCTTCCACAGTGTCTTTCCTGTGAGACTCCTAAAGTTGTTCACCAAAAACAAAATGACAATGTGAGAAACAAGAATGACAAGGGTAAAACAAAACAGAATTTTCTCTTGTAATGTTCTGCCTTGAAGTTTCGCCAATTTTGATGTGTGTGTGTGTGCGCGGGTACATATATGCAAAACAGCCTGTTCTGGATTAATACCATTGTATTTATTGTTAGGTGACCTAACTCTTAATTGTCTGTCATATTTGGACACTCCTGGTCTGAAGACTTTTTGCATAAGATTGTGGAGGGTCACTTAGTGGTACTTCTAAACTATGCTGGAGATTTGAGTGGTGGTGCAAACTAATTTGGTTCTCTATGTGCTGTGTTTCAGAATGAACTGGACAGAGTGAAAGCCCAGCTGTTCTTGAAAGGTGAGTTGGAAAATGGAGTTTGCTCTGCATCAAGATCTGTAAGTAAAACTAGGAGTGACAAAGTTTGTGGTGGTTTTATTCCTAAGCTATGTTTAAGACTGAGAGATGAAGATAAAGCCCTACCCACAGATGGAAACGTTTGGGGGCACTTGCTGACCAGGGCTGAAAGGGCTATGCTTAGCCATAAGTCTTTTGTGTGGCCCAGCTGAGATCAGTGAAGAGCTGGATTAGAATATCCAGAAGACTTAAAATTATTGCCTCTTGATTATGAAATTCATATCTGCCTAAATGTCAGTGGTCCTGTTGTGGAAAACTGTAGCAGGGTTGCATGCAGCTGCGAAACCAAATAGAAGTAGGAGACTGGGAA
>NW_015214744.1:0-1861 GCF_001447785.1 Gekko japonicus | reverse complement strand
ATTTGCCATGTTGATGCCCACTTGCCAATTTTGACAGATCCCTTTGGAGTGCATATGGAGCAGAGATCCATCAGTGGCTATTAGCCACAAGGTATAGATAGGGGCTCTGGGGCAAGTGATGCTCTGTCTTCTTGGTGCTTGGTGGGGGGTCAACAGTGGGAGGGCTTCTAATGTCCTGGCCCCATTTGGGCCTGGTGATTTATCAGTTTTTAAGTTGTCTATCAGTTTTAGGACCTCCTCTCTCGTCGTAACCCATCTAGTCCAGCATCCCATCTCACACAGTGGCCAACCAGTTCCTCTGGACAGGCAACAACAGGGCAGAGAAGCCGAGGCCTTCCCTTGACATTGCCTCCTGGCTCTGGGATTCAGAGGATTGGTGCCTCTGAATGTGGAAGATCCCCTCAGTCACCATGGCTAGTAGCCACTGGTAGACTTCTCCTCTGTGAATCTATTGAATCCGCTTTTAAAACTGGTTATTCTGTGGCCATCATGATGCCCTGTGGCAGAGAATTCCACATTTGAATCACTCTCTGAGTCCTAGGGGAGCTGCGGTGGCTCAAGTGGTTAAGACGCTGAACTGCAGGCTGTGGAAGGTCGGTAGTTCAGCAGTTCGAGACCCGAGTGTGCCGCATGACGGAGTGAGCTCCCGACTCTAGTTCCAGCTCCTGCCAACCTAGCAGTTCGAAAGCAAGAAACTGCAAGTAGATAAATAGATACCACTTCAGTGGGAAGGTAACAGCATTCCGTGCACCTTGGTGTTTAGTCATGCTGGCCACATGACCACAGAAACGTCTTCGGACAGCGCTGGCTCTTCGGCTTGGAAACGGAGATGAGCACCGCAACCCTAGAGTCAGATTCGACTGGCTTTCGAGCAAGGGAACCTTTACCTTTACCTGAGTCCTAGGGTTACCATTCCCCAGGTGGGGGTGGGGGACCCTCAGCACTAGGATGCCATCCTGTTACTGAAGGTCTTTTTGAGACACCAAGAGCACCTTGTATTGTGATAAATGATTATAAATGACTGTTTTATCTTGTTCCTAACTGTTTTAATTGTTGGCACATGTGCCCAGTCTGTGAACCACCCTGAGCCCGCTTGCGGGGAGGGCGGCCTATAAATCTAATAATAAATTAATTAATTAAATAAATCCCCCACTTTTGCAGGTTCCTGCCAGTCAACGGCCAGCCAACCATCAGGAGAAAATCCCCCCACTGTCCCAAACAGCAACATCATGTGCAATGTGCTGACATAACCCGGAAGTGACAGAGGCATGTTGGTGACATGGGGGGGGGGGGGGTGATGCTCTGGTCTTTAGGCAAAACTCTGTGGTTTGAGGGTGATTTTACCATAGAGTTTTGACCCCAAACCAACATATCATAATCAGTGGGCCTTCGCCACTTCTGGGTGATGTATGGACATTGCACAATGTCTCCGCCCACCCCCAGAAGGCCCCCCTCAATGCCCCTGCTGGCACAATGATCGGACCTGGCAACCAAGGCTCCCTCTAAACTGTGGAGTCTTGTGAGCCTCAATGCCCCTGCTGGCACAATGATCGGACCTGGCAATCAAGGCTCCCTCTAAACTGTGAGCCGAAATTCTACCTTGTGAGCTACTACTGGCGTTAAAGTTGTGAGCGAGCGATCTGGCTGCTGCAGAAATCAGTCTGCTCTGGAGCCCTCCTTCCTGAGCGAAGGCAAAAATGTGTGTGTGTGTGTGTGCGAGAGAGAGAGAACAAAGTTCAAGTCCAGTGGCGCCTTACTCCTTTAAATGATATTGTTTTAACGGACACCTGGCCACAAGCAGTATCACACCAGAACAACCCTATATAGGCCCCGGTAGGGTTGCCAAATTTAAAAATCCTAC
>NW_015214743.1:0-1810 GCF_001447785.1 Gekko japonicus | reverse complement strand
CCAGGGATTGAACCTGAGACTTTCTGCATCCTGAGCAGGTGCTCTCCCACGGAGCCGTGGGCATGGCCTCTCCCTGAGCAGATCAGCAATGTATCCGGGCTATCCTTTGAAAGACTCCACCTAGGACTTTTGTTTTGGGGAAAAAAACATTTTAAAAAATTTGTGGAATTATAGCTTTTGTTAAAGAATATGTACTTGGTTTTTAGTGGAGACATTTTCTGCTCAATGTAAACCCAGCGGCCGCTAATCCCTCCCCCCCAATAACACTGCTCAGAATACTTACCTGGTCTCCCTAGCTTCATCCAAAATTCTCACTCTGACTTTTACAAATCTCTCTCACCCTTATCATGCTCAAATGGGCCTGAAAACAAAAATCCTCCTTAAGCTACTTATAACTGAACTTGGCAGGGGGCTGAAAGTGGGTCGAAACTAATCCAAGGAGAGTGTTATTCACTCAAGGAAGATGGCCGTTGTAAGTGGGGAAGAAAACTGATGAATTCAAAAATAACTTCTTTTTTTTTAATTCACGTTCACAGTTCCTAGGCATTAAAGCCTGTAGATGCTGGGCATGGTGTGAAGGTTAGAGAAGTTTCTATCAGTTCTGAGGGAAAAAATAAGGTGGGGAAACGGTCTGTGCGGGGGTTACCTCAGTGGTAGATGCAAGGCTGAATTTAAACTTGTGAAGAAGTTCCGCTCCCAGAGATCATATGTGGTCAATCCAGGCCTGTAGCTACAGTGGAGCATTTCGGGGCCCTGCCCCCTTAATTAAAAGCCCCGCCCCACTAATAGCCATGCCAGAAACCTTATTTTTGACCGTGGCCTAGGTGACACTGGGCTAGCAGAAAGGAGGATTGTTGGAAGTTCTAAACTAGAAATCCACGCAAAGCCAATAATTCTTTAGCCTAATTAGTTCTAGTTTTGAACTTGTGACACACAGTACAAGTTTGGAATATGGTAGGCTGACCCAGGCCCATAGCCGGGGGTTGGTTGGTTGGGGGGCATTTAAATGTATAAGGGGGCAGTTAAATTACAGTTAATTAAATTAATCTGAATGCCTGTCTTTAAAGGGGGAGGCTCCAAGCCTGTTTCTAGCCCTTCCTTTCAAGGGACAGGGCAGCGAGTTCGTCAGTTCCTAGGGGAAAAAAAGCTCAGAGGGCATTTAATTGCCTTCAGAAGGCATTTAAATATCTTTTGAGTTCCCTTCCACAAGGCAAGAAAGCTTAGTAGAGCACCTTCAAAAGATCTCGAAGAAGAAGAAGAAGAGATTGGATTTATACCCCGCCCTTCACTACCCAAGGGAGTTTCAGAGCGGCTTTCAAACTCCTTTCCCTTCCCCTCTCCACAACAGACCCCCTGTGAGGTGGGTGGGGCTGAGAGAGCTCTGACAGAAACTGCTCTTTTTCAAGAACAGCTCTTATCAGAACTATGGCTTGCCCAAGGTCATCCAGCCAGGTGCAAGTGGAGGAGTGGGGTATCAAACCCGGTTCTCCCAGATTAGAGTCTGCACACTTAACCACTACACCAAACATCTAGATTCAAACCCAGTAGCACTTTAGAGATCAACAAGATTTTGGGGGTATGAGATTTCGAGAGTCAGTTCCCCGTCAGATACCAGGGAGCTCTGACTCTTAAAAGCTCATACCTCCCAAAATCTTTTTGTCTATAAGGTGCTACTGGGCTTGAATCTTGCTGTTCTAGAAAGCCTTCAGTGATATGAAGCCACATGGATTACTTTGTCATTATTGTAGATCAAGATGGGTAGCCATTGAATGAGAACATCTCGTAGAGGAGAACAACAACCCAGCAGAGT
>NW_015214742.1:0-1711 GCF_001447785.1 Gekko japonicus | reverse complement strand
CATGGCCTCATGCAGATCAAAAAACCTAGAGAATGGGGCCAAGTAAAGATAGGTGGTATTTCTAAGTTCTGGGGTACCCGGTAGGGTTGCAGAAAAATTCAAAAAATTAAAAATTAGTATTAACATTTTTACAAACTATCAAGGCCTCGGAACACTGTATTCATGGGATTTTGGCTGTTGTTTTTGAAAAGGGAGGAACAGCTATCTACTGCCATTTGAGCAAGGTGGGGGTGGGGGGAGAAGACGAACCAGAGCCTTCACTGTAGGAGCCAGCCTAGCTGGGGGTGAAGAAGGGGGAACCCCCATCACATCTGTGTGAATCTGGCAGACAGAGACAGTAGTATTCATACAGTCAGCCAAGCAAATGAATGAGCGGGGGGGGATGAAATTCCCCCCATGAATCTCACAATGGGTTCATAGGCAGATGGGGTATTGCTCTACAAGCCTGTTGGAAGCCCCAAGTTTGCAGAAAAATATGAAATGTAACACTTCATAAATAGCTAGACAGATAGACAGGTATATAGGTTTACATTTCATACAAATATACATATGGGGGTTTAGAAAAAAAATCTCCCCCCAAATCATAGAATCAATGTCTGCTTCTTTAAGAAAAGTGTGCCATGGAGTTCTCATGACACTGTGCTGTGAGATCTTGGCAGCCATTGGAAGGGGCTAGGTGCTAGAGGACCGCTGCTCTGTCCCTATAAGCCTATGGGGTTCCTCAAGGTTCCATCTTTTCCCAAATACTTTTCAACATCTACGTAAAGTCACTGGGAGAGGTCATCTGGAGGTATGGGCTGAGCTACCACTAGTATGCATATGACACTCAATTCAATCTCACACTAACAGCTGATCCCTGATCCCAGGGAGGCTGCAGAAACTGTGAACAGATGCCTGGAGGCTGTTTTGGAAAGGATGAAGACTAACAGGTGGAAACTTAATATCGACAAAATGGAAGTACTACTGGTGGGGAAAGGTCTGACCCAGGAAGTGGGTTATCATGGGGTTGAACACCCCCTAAAACACCAGGTTTGCAGTTCTTCTGTTGGATAAAGAGGTAGCAGCAGAGGCCAGAGGTACCTTTCACCAGCCTTGGCTGGTGAGCCAGCTGCATCCCTTACTGGGTGGAAAAGATCTTGCCACTGTGGTGCATGCCCTGGTGACATCTAGATCAGATTACTGCAATGCACTATATGTGTGGGCTGCCCTTGAAGACTGTCTGGAAGCTGCAATTGGTACAGAATTCTGCAGCCAGAATGTAGACTGGAGTAGTTTGTATGGACCATATTACTCCAGCAACGCTCCCTCTAAGCTGTGGAGTCTTGTGAGCAAAAAATTCTACTTTGTGAGCTACTGGCATTAAAGTTGTGAGCAAGTGATTTGGCTACTGCATAAATTAGTTTGCTCTGGAGCCATCCTTCCTGAGCTGAGACAAAAATGTGTGAGACGGAGGCTAAAAAACTGTGAGCTAGCTCACACTAACTCAGCTTAGAGGGAACACTGCATTCCAGTCTTGTTCCATCTACACAGGATTCCAATTTGCTGCCAGGCTCAATTCAAGGTGCTGGTATTGCCCTTTAAAGTCCTGTACAGTCTGGGACCAACATAACTTAAGGACCAGCTTCTCCCATATGAACCTACCCATTCATTCCAGTCATCCTTGGAAACCCTGTTCCAGTTTTCCCTGCCATCTGAGGCTAGATGGGTGGCA
>NW_015214741.1:0-1592 GCF_001447785.1 Gekko japonicus | reverse complement strand
GGTGGTCCTGAGGAATCCAGCCCCCCAACTGTGGCGGCTGCTTCGCAGAAGGGCCAAGTCCCCTCTTCTCGCTTGGCTCTTCCGGCTTCCAAACCTGGCACCGTTCTGTGGCGAGCTTAAGCCGACACGTTTACGTCCCTGAGAGAAACGGCACCGTTGGTGGCTTCGGGGGCCATGTCCTCCGGCCCGGCGGCCGAGGCGTCTGCCACCACCACCGCGGCGGCCGTGGTGTCTATGGCGAGGAGAGGGTTCAGGCCCTGCGTCAGGATTTGCTGGATCGTTTTCCGCAGGTTGGGGTGCAGCTGGCTCTGGGTCTGGTAGAAAACCTCTAAGGCAAAGGGCTTCAGGGGGCCGGTACAGAGGTCTTCGTACAGCGGGATCGTGTACATCCGAGACATCTGCGGTGCAAAAAGGGGGACGCGGGTGAGCACGGCGCGACTGAAATGCTTTGCCCACCCGTGTTTCCTCTGAGCTAAGTCAGTGTGAGCTAGCTCACAGTTTTCTAGCCTCCGCCTCACACATTTTTGTCTTCGCTCCGCCCACCCGTGTTCCCTCTGAGCTGAGTCAGTGTGAGCCAGCTCACAGTTTTCTAGCCTCCGGCTCACACATTTTTGTCTTCGCTCCGCCCACCAGTGTTCCCTCTAAGCCGAGTCAGTGTGAGCCAGCTCACAGTTTTCTAGCCTCCGGCTCACACATTTTTGTCTTCGCTCCGCCCACCAGTGTTTCCTCTAAGCTAAGTCAGTGTGAGCTAGCTCAGGAAGGATGGCTCCTAACGGCTCGCTCTCAACTTTAATGCCAGGAGCTCACAAAGTAGAATTTTTGCTCACAAGACTCCACCACTTAGAGGGAGCATTGCCCCCCACCCCGGTCCCCACAGCATTACAACAAGCAAAAATGAAGAAGAAGAGGAGGAGGAGGAGGAGACGGAGACTGGATTTTTCCACCCCACCCTTCTCTACCCGAAGGAGTCTCAGAGCAGCTTACAGTCTCCTTTCCCTTCCCCTCCCCACAACAGACACCCTGTGACGTAGGTGGGGCTGAGAGAGCTCTTTCGAGGACTGCTCGTGAGAGAACAGCTCTGAGACAACTTGTGACTGACCCAAGGTCACACCAGCAGCTGCACGTGGAGGAGTGGGGAATCAAACTCAGTTCTCCCAAATCAGAGTCCGCGCTCCTCACCACGGCACCAAACTGGCTCTCAAAGTATTTGCTTTCATTTGCCGCGTTGATAAAAAATTCTGAGGAAATAATGTAACGTTAATGACACTGACTGGGTTTCGACTCGGGAAGTTCCCCAGTTCTACTGTTACTTTTGTGTATAGTTCACACTGAGGCCTTGGGGAAACTGCTCTCTCTTGGCCCCTGAGCTACCTCACAGGGCTGCTGTGAAGATAACAGGACAGAGCATGATTAAGGGGATTTGCGCACTCTAGAGCACTGCGTGAACGGTTACGGCGATGGTTTCGGTATTCAGCTCTTTGGTAGAGAGAACCAGAAAATTTGTTCATTAAAAAAAACAAACCCTGGAGGCTGAAAAATTAGCCTGGCTCCAAAACCTCTGGAAACCAAACGCGTTTCGGCCCCCAAGGGCC
>NW_015214740.1:0-1957 GCF_001447785.1 Gekko japonicus | reverse complement strand
TATAAATCCAGTCTCCTCCTCCTGCTCTTTTTCTTCTTACAGAGAGAGTACAACTGAACTTCTTCACTTGCTTGTCCAAATTTGAGCAGGAGCATATTTCCATCATAATTCTATTCAATTTGTTTTGTTCCATGATCCGTTTTTTGGTTTTTTTCCCTGCCTCTTCCCCCTCCCCCACCCCCACACACATATCTTCACTGTCTCCTGTCTTTTTTTTCTTCCTTCCGTGACTTGGGATATCACTCTAGTACCCTGCTGGGTTTGTTTCCTCAGGGGCTCATATCAAATGCCTCGCTGTGATTCTAACGCTCTTGCTGTGAATGATGGCTGGCCAAGCCTTTGCTGGGTTCATGGCTCAGAATGGGTGGCTGACATTTTTTCAAGGGCACCTAAATGTTCAGAGAAAGCCCCAATGGTTCTCTTTAATATCTGTGGGATATGGGAGAGGTGATTATTTCTAGCTGAACGGAGGGGAGAGTTTGAATTTGTAGATTTGAAGAAAGAACAGCTTTCGAGTATGTCTTAAACTGTTCTGTTCTGTACCATGGCTTCTGGATTGTTTCACAATCTAGAGTTTCACAAACTACAGTATTTTTGCGGTTTGAAGCCAATTCATACCAGCTGGTTAAAACAAAGTTCATCAGGTCAGGTCGACAAATTTAAATACTTTGGTGCATGCCCGGGAAATAAAGATCACACACGAAAGTCCAAAAAGCAGCTGGGAATTGTACTGACATTGGCTGGAAGGAGAAAAAGGGAATGAATGGCATGGAAGCATTCATTCTGGGTGGGAGGAGAGACTCAGGCCATTTCCACATTATGGTCTTACCTCTTTTTACTGGCAAGTTGAATTCCCATCTCAGGATTTGACTTTGTGTCACACATTCCGCAATAGGGAGCCAGTTTGGTGTAGTGGTTAAGTGCGCGGACTCTAATCTGGGAGAACTGGGTTTGATTCCCCACGCCTCCACTTGCACCTGCTGGATGACCTTGGGCAAGCCATAGTTCTGTCAGAGCTATTCCCTCAAGGACAGTTCTGGAAAGAGCTCTCTCAGCCCCATCTACCTCACAGGGTGTCTATTGTGGGGAGGTGGAAGGAAAAGGAGTTTGTAAGCCACTCTGAGACTGTGGTCGAATCTGCATTTGCATTTTTATATCAGTTTCATGCTGCTGTGACGCCATCTTTCTCTATGCTTGTTTGAACGTTCTTTGGAGAATATTCATTTAAAGCAGTGCGGAGGCGCAGTGACAGCGGAGCCGCCACGAGAGGGCGATAAACATATAAAGGTAAAGGTAAAGGTTCCCTTGCTCGAAAGCCAGTCGAATCCGACTCTAGGGTTGCGGTGCTCATCTCAGTTTCAAAGCCGAAGAGCCAGCGTTGTCCGAAGATGTTTCCATGGTCATGTGGCCGGCATGACTAAACACCGAGGTGCACAGAACGCTGTTACCTTCCCACCGAAGTGGTACCTATTTATCTACTTGCAATTTCTTGCTTTCAAACTGCTAGGTTGGCAGGAGCTGGAACTAGAGATGGGAGCTCACTCCATCATGCGGCACCCGGGTCTCGAACTGCTGAACTACTGACCTTCCACAGCCTGCAGTAGTGACAGTGGAGCTGCCACGAGAGGGCGATAAACATATGCAGACATGCAAAAGTATGCTAGCACTGTTGAGGTTTGAAAACAAAAGCAAATGTAGACAGCTTTTTTGAAGATGGAGTCAGAAGGCCGGGGCACTGGTGGGAAAGACAAATGCAGATACGACCTAAGAGTGAAGGGTGGGGCATAAATCCAATCTCTTCTTCTTCCTCCTCCTATAATCCAGGAGCAGACCCAACTCGTGCGTTCTGCAGTTACTTCAGAAGGGGGCCATACCCCCTCCCATCATGCAGTTCATCATTAACAGCCACAGCACTAATAATAGCTAACTTCCTGTTTTGATTGGCTTTTTAAGATAC
>NW_015214739.1:0-1678 GCF_001447785.1 Gekko japonicus | reverse complement strand
CCCCCCCCCGCCTGAAGAGGCAGCTCTCTAGCCCTCACCTGCTGTGAACCCCGCTCTTGGGAGCGTTCCAGATTCCTCCGTGTCACGCAAATCTGGACAGCGCGAGTCGTCGAAGCGGGTTCTTGCTGTCCTTTGGAAACCAGCCTTGGGAGGGGAGGGGAGGGCAGCCGCTAGGCTGTGTCGAGAGGGTGGGCAGCCCCCAGCACGACCCTCCTGGCCGCCCGCGCCTTCCCTTCCCTCATGCCAGGTTTGCAGTTGGAGCAGAACAGTCTGCTCCGTCAGCCACAGAGAAGCCGTATTTTAACCATGGCAAGATAAAGAAGCGGCTTCCTTTTAGTTCATGTTTCGCACGTGTGATGTAGGGCGGGGAGAGAGAGATTCCCACGCTTGACTTCCATGCTTTATATTTTGTGAGAATGCAGGAGGGCTGCACTGCTGCGTCCGTTCATTTGAGACAGAATCCAGCCCCCAGATCTATCAGAATGGCTGGGCTCGGACCTCTGGAGGAATATGAAGTGGCAGTTGTCAGAAAACCCGCCCTGGCGTTTGTGTGGTCGAGTGCCTGGAAGCATGCATGTGTTGCAAGCATGTTCTTTGTGCCACCACCCCAGATTTACTCCATCATCCTATGTCTACCAGTGGCTTGGGGAACACTGGGAAAGGCTGGCCCCAACCCGTGCGCAGAGGACAGCTTCCCACTTACTTCAGCCCTTCCCCGTATGTGTGCGTATGTGGGTGAGGGGCCGGGCGTGCGGGGAGGAATTTGGAACACCACCTGCTCTCTTAAACAGGAAGCATGAGACCGAAGGAAGATCTAATGCTACAGCAGATCTAATGCAATAAACCGGACAAAATCATCTCTCTAAACTAACCTTAACAGTACAGAAGTTACCTCCGCATGTCCTCTTTGAATGCTCATGGAGCCAATGCCGACTCTTGACCCCCACCTGGTCCAATTTTTCACGTTTGAATAACCGTATCTCGATGTTCCAACCTTTTAACCAGGGAAGGTTAAATCTTTTAACCATAGCTGGCTAGAAGTTCCAGCCAAAGTTTTGGGCCCCCCCCCCCCCATATCTCCTAAACATTCAAGAGCACCTGTTCCCTCACATCCTCATACACAGCTCATGTCTCAACACTAGCCGTTAGTCTTGCCCTTGACAAATAGGGCAGATGGGTTATCTCTTCGTGGAAATGCATCTCTGCTCTTGCTGACCCTCTTGTGCAGTTTATGGCTCTCTTTGACGGGACAGCAAGCGCCTCTCAGAGTCCCAGGAACGCCCCCAGCGAGCTTTGAAGCACCTTAGTGTCTCGGTTATCGTGACACCAATTTCCTCAGAGCATAGGCAAAGTAGTTTTCTCGCACCAATTAATAAGAGAGGGGAACTTGCCAACAGCCGAGGCTGAGAGGCAGGGATTCCACAGCACCCAAGAGGGGAACGGATATCCTGGTGGCAAATTCTTGGGGAGGCCACGGTTCGCGTTTCCTCTCTTCTGAGCCGACTGCGCAGCCCAGAGGTCTCCTCTGCCTTCCCCTCCGCCACTCCCCATCCGTGTCTGGTGCACTCAGGTGGCTTCCCTTCTCAAGGGACGTCTGTCCCCCTGTCCTTGTGAACCAGGGTCTCAGCAGTAAGGAATCCATCTCTCTAGTCCTTTAGCTTGGAGAAACGACGACTGA
>NW_015214738.1:0-1944 GCF_001447785.1 Gekko japonicus | reverse complement strand
AGCATTTTAGAGACAGATTAAACTGATGCTGCCTACCAATCCACCACTGGAGGAGGGATTGTGGCTCAGTGGTAGAGCACTTGTTTCACATGCAGAAGGTTCCACATTCAATCCCAGGCATCTCCAATGGAAAGGATCAGGTGGAAGGTGATGATGAAGAAGAATAGTAGGTATCTATACCCCACTTTGGAGCTGCGGTGGCTCAAGTGGTTAAGTCTTGCAACATAAATTAAGCAGAAAAATGCCCCTTGATTCTGTCTTATCTTATCTCAAGCATAGATAGAAATATCGGCAAATATCATGTCTGTTTAACCCACACTGAGATGTATGCCCACGATGGATCTGTTTTGGACCCACTGAAGATAGCATTTTAGAGACAGATTAAACTGATGCCGCCTACCAATCCAGCACTGGAGGAGAGATTGTGGCTCAGTGGTAGAACACTTGTTTCACATGCAGAAGGTTCCACATTCAATCCCAGACATCTCCAATGGAAAGGATCAGGTGGCAGGTGATGACGAAGAAGAATAGTAGGTAATACCCTGCCCTTCACTCAGAGTCTCAGAGTGGCTTACAATCGCCTTCCCTTCCTCTCCCCACAACAGACACCCTGTGAGGTAGGTGGATCTGAAAGAACTCTGAGACAACTGTGACTGCCCCAAGGTCACCCAGCAGGCTTCATGTGGAGGAGTCGGGAATCAAACCCGGTTCTCCAGATTAGAGTTGGCTAGTCTTAACCACCACACCACGCTGGCCCACCACACGGGTGATGTGAAAGACCTCCGCCCAAGACTCCGGAGAGCTGCTGCTGGCCTGAGTAGACAATACCGAACTTGGTGGACCAATGGCCTGATTCATATGAGGCAGTTTAATTCATGTTGGGGAGGGGCCATGGCTCAGTGGTAGAGCATCTGCTTGGTATGCAGAAGGTCCCAGGTTCAATCCCCGACATCTCCAACGGAAAGGGGCAGGTTCTAGATCAGGGGTGTCGAACTCATTTGTTATGAGGGTCGGATCTGACGTAAATGAGACCTTGTTGGGCTGGGCCACTTGTGTCATAAAATGTGATGCCAAGTAGCGAAGATATAAACTTTATAAACTTTATAAAGGATAGAAACACAAAGGGTTGTGTGTGTTTGGGGGGGTTTTTTTTGCTTAAAATCATGCTTAAAACATTAGCACTCTTGCAATATTTTGGCCCCGGTCACACGGGCCAGATAATGCAGGGGGGGGGATGCCTTTTTGCATCGGCGCACTTTGACCCACCCGAACGCGATCAGACGCAACGACAGGGAATCGGGGTTTCAGTTCAACGCAGTGAGGGGAGCACGCTGGAGCAATCAGACAGAGGAAGTCCATCTGCAGCCCGTCGCAAGCATTAGATAGTGGACTTTCTCCGGTACCTTTTAACTCTGGATCTTTGGACAGACACAATGGATTGGCAACGGGTGCGTGACGCTTGCCAGATGTGCCCGTTTGATCGCACCCGTAAACTCTGCCCGGCATCTGTGAGTATCCCGAGGCAACTTCTGTGTGTGATCAGAGCCTATGTTTATTTAACAGTGCCTGAAAACTGACACCTCTTGCTCTGAATTATTGCATCAAAATGTCTGTGCTGTTGCAATCTTGAGTATGCTGTTCAGGTGTGTATCTGTAAGCCGCAAACCTATCATGAGACAGAAGCAGCAGAACTGGAAGAAGAAGCACAGGACAGCCATTTCCACTCTGGGTCTGATAGATGCCCTCCATGGGCCTCATCCGGCCCCCTGGCCACATGTTTGACACCCCTGTTCTAGCTGATGTGAAAGACTTCCATTTGAGACTCTGAACAGTCGCTGCTAGTCTGAGTAGACAGTACTAATGACCTTGAGGGACTTGTGCTTTGATTCACGTGTTCACATGTGGTCAGCATCCGGAGCAGAGATGCCACCAAATCTTGCCGCC
>NW_015214737.1:0-1671 GCF_001447785.1 Gekko japonicus | reverse complement strand
AGTCAGCTGTGATTTGACGGCAACAACAAAAAAGATTTTTTGCAGGGTGTCATAGTCCCGCTGTACACTGCATTGGTCAGACCACACCTGGAGTACGGTGTATAGTTCTGGAGGCCTCACTTCAAAAAGGATGTGGGCAAAATAGAGCCGGTGCAGAGCAGTGTGACAAGGATGATCAGGGGCCTGGAGACCAAGCCCTATGAGGAAAGGCTGAAGGACTTGGAAATGTTTAGTCTGGAGAAGAGGAGGTTAAGGGGGGACATGATTGCTCTTTTTATGTATTTGAAGGGCTGTCACTTAGAGGAGGGCAGGGAGCTCTTTCTGTTGGCAGCAGAGGATAGGACTCAAAATAATGGGCTTAAATTAAGGGCAGGAAGGTACCAGCTGGATATTAGGAAAAACCTTTTTACAGCAACAGTTGTGCAACAGTGGAATCAGCTGCCCAGTGGAATCAGCTCCCCCTCACTGGTAGTCTTTAAGCAGCAGGTGGACAAACATTTGTCAGGGATGCTCTAGACTGATCCTGTATTGAGCAGGCGGTTGGACTAGATGACCTATATGGCCCCTTCCAACTCTGTGATTCTATGATTCTAAATAGGGACTTGTCACCCAGCATGAGAGAATCCGTGACTCTCCTGAGGATCCCGGTTCCTGACCCATGGGTTAAAGATATTGATTTTAGTGCACACTTGGAAGGAGACTGCAATGATAATTTCAGTGTAGGGTTTCCTTTTTAACATAGGGTTTCCTCCTATATGGTTTCCATAGGTGCTTTCACATGTATATCTTCATTCTGCCATGCAGCGAAATGACCAATTTAATGACCAGATTCCAGCAGTACAGGTTAAGTAATGCATCCACAGTTTCCCCAGAGCTTAAAACCTTAAAGCAGTGCTACAAAAACTTTTAATGGTGAAAAAATGGAAAGCGCAAAGGGACTCCTGGACCTCGATGATTCAAGCCTCTAAATCAAGTAACCCTGAAACTGTGGAAAGAAGGATAGCCATAATAGATCTTCAACAGTGGCTGGTAAAACAGAACCCTGTTTCCAGAATAACATAGCTTCAATGGAATCCTAGGATCCCTAGAAAGATAATTGAAACAAGACTAAAGAGGAGGAGACCTTCAAAGATCGGACGCATATAATACTAATGATCTTGGGGAGACTTTTGCAGAGAAAACAAAAGAAACTTATATTTTATAAGTATTTGTACCAACATATCTTGACTGTTTGCATGTTTTAACTGATCAAGGAGACAAAGTGGAAATCTAACTGCTAATAATACTGGTTTATTTTTCTCTCTCTCTCCCTTTCTCTTTCTTTACTCTGAACTTATACATAATATATCATGACTGTTTGCATGCCTTAACTGGTCAATGAGACTGTCGCGGTCCCCCTTGGTTTTTGGTAGTGCGCTCCCGGTGGCCATGGTGGGTGTGACCGGCGGGGTGTACGGGGAAGAGAGCGAGGTGGGTAAGCGAGGACGTCTGAAGAAAAGCGGGGGAGAGGTGGCCTCAGACTGGCAGGGGACGGGGTTATGCTCACCCCGTAGTGCCCCTCTGCCTGCACGCTGTGACGGGCCCTTGCTGCTCTCTCTGTTCCTCCGGGCTCTCGCTCCCTCTCTCTGCGCCTCCCGAGTCACTGCGTGCCTTCCTCCCCGGCCCTCTCTG
>NW_015214736.1:0-1714 GCF_001447785.1 Gekko japonicus | reverse complement strand
AAATGTGATTGGCATCCCAAGATCCAACTATGAGCTTTGTAACTGCAGCAACTTTAGCATATGCTATTGGAGCTGGAATTACCGCGGCTGCTGGCACCAGACTTGCCCTCCAATGGATTCTCATTAGAGGATTTAAAGTTAACTTATTCCAATTATAGAGCCTCGAAAGAGTCCTGTACTGTTATTTTTCGTGATGAAAAATAACAATACAGGACTCTTTCGAGGCCCAGTAATTGGAGGGAGAGAAGGAGTGTTATTTTACAAATGGAGAATACCGAGTGCATGTCTTCAAAGAAAATCAAGGGGAAAACTTTGTTTTTCCTCCTCCGTAGCGTGAAAGCAAGGTCTGCTCTTAACAATGTTGAATGTAGCTTTGGTGACATCTTGTCTAGCATAGATCTTGGAGTGCATCCAAGAAAAAAAATCACAGCTCAGGGCTGTTGTTAGCTGCTACTTTCACTTACATTCATTGGCACTTGGCACTTTTTTTTGCTCTGAGTCTCCATTTGATACCATCCAATAATGTGGGATACCACTGCCCTCTGGTTGAATATGAATGTTCAGTGAAATCCATTGCAGGTTTTTAAAGTAGGCACAAACCACAATCCCACATATTCTTTTAGGTGAACTTTAAACCATAAATTTCAGTGGGTTTGAGGATAGTGAACTGTGCTGAATTGTGGTTTTCGTGTATATAGAATTGGTGTATATCCTACCTAGATGATGATGAGATACCTCTTACAGTGAACACAAGCAGAGAAGTTAAACAAAGGATGAATTACGCCCCTGCATTTTATATATAAAATGTATATGCTTTATATAGAAAACATTCATTTGCTTTTTTAGAAATTAAGCATGAGAATAGATACTACTGGATGAAAGATTCTCTCAGTCTATAAAAACATATTGTTGTAGAAGAGAGAAAGAGGAAATTGGATTTATACCCTGCCCTTCATTACCCGAAGACGCCTCAGAGTGGCTTACAATCTCCTTTCCCTTCCCTTCCCCACAACAGACACCCTGTGAGGTAGGTGGGGCTGAGAGAGCTTTTTCGCTCATGAGAGAACAGCTTGTAACTGACCCAAGGTCACACCAGCAGCTGCATGTGGAGGAGTGGGGAATCAAACCCAGTTCTCCCAGGTTAGAGTCCATGCTCCTAACTACTACACCAAACTGATTCTAGACTAGATGGCCCTGAAATTTTGACGAATTCAGATAACTCCTTTGGTATTCATGCAATCACACCCAGAACTTCCTGCCGTGGGAAACACATATGAAAACATTACATCTAAATAGGTCATACATATACATTATTGATGCAAGATCTCATGAACTGCAGCTCTTTTCATGGATATATCCAATAATTTTATACGTGCAAGTTTCATGTATGTCCCAGGACATTGGAACACTTTCACATGGCAAATAGGATGAATTTATTAATTTATTAAATAATTTTATGCTATTCATCAGCCATTCAGGTGCTCAATGAAATTCCTCTTCTTTTGCATAGGGTTGCTATGCACAGCCAAGCAATAGCAAATCACCTCTAAATGTTGCTTGCCTTGAAAACCCTAGCAAGAATAACAACAGCTAAGAACTGGCTTTGGCAGGTGTAATGTATCCACTTTTGACCATGTGGCAGACTCAGGCTCCACGTGGTCAAGTGAAATCCTCGAGCTTTGCTCCAGGGAACAATGGACTAAGCGGATCCTAG
>NW_015214735.1:0-1667 GCF_001447785.1 Gekko japonicus | reverse complement strand
TATATGGCCAGGGTCTGACATACTTAAGGAACCACCTCTCCCCATATGTTCCACCAAGGGCACTACGGTCAGGGTCTCAACACCTCCTGGTGATGCCAGGCCCCAAAGAGGCCAGGTTTGCTGTAACCAGGGCCAGGGCCTTTTCGGTGGTGGCTTCTACCTGGCGGAATGAGCTCCCGGAGGAGATCCAAGCCCTGCAGGACCTTGCGCAGTTCCGCAGGGCCTGTAAGATAGAGCTCTTCCACCAGGCTTTTGAGTAGGAGCCGCCGCCACCATCACACTACCCCACCACCGTACCATCACTACTATATTACCATCGCCGCACCATCGTTGTTGCACCACCACCACCAATTGGATTAGATAACATGGGGTTTGTGATGGCCCTGTGACAAGATATTTATAATATCACGTGGAACCATACCACTGAATTGAGTCTAACATTCCCGGGATGCCATGGAATTGGGACTACCATCCCCAGGATACCATCTAGTGATTGGAGATCTTTTGAAACATCTGGGGCACTTTATGCTGTTTTAAATGTTGGTTTTATCTTGTTTTATTGATTAACTTTTGGCATATTTTGCCCTATTTGTGTTTTAACTATTGGCACATGTTGCCCTATTTGTGAGCCGCCCTGAGCCCATTTGTGGGAGGGAGGGCTATAAATTTGAACAAATAAATAAATAAATAAATAAATTTTTGCAACGCACGGGCTGCCCCACACGATTGTGTCCGATAACGGAACTCAGTTCATATCTGCTGAATTCCAGGCATTCATGTCGGACAATTTGATCAAGCACGTCACCTCCGCACCATTCCATCTGGCCACAAATGGGCAGGCCGAGCGAATGGTGCGCACAACAAAGGACGCGCTCCGTCATATGGTCCATGGGGACTGGAACCAAAGGCTGGTGTCCTTCCTGCTGTACTAGCACCTCACACCACACACAGCAACCGGAAGGAGCCCGGCGGAGCTCCTGATGAACCACCACCTAATGTCGCTGCTCGACAGGTTGCATGCAAACCTGACATCGGACAAGCCACTGCAGAGGGACACCCCAGCTGCACCTCGCTCATTCCAGGTAGGTGACACAGTGTTCACAAGGAACTACAGTGAGGGCCCCCCGTGGATACCTGCAATGGTAACCTCTGTCACCGGGCCACTATCCTACATCGTGTTCTCTACCAGCGGAAGGAGCTATTGGAGGCACATCGACCAGCTCCATACACACTGGACGGACAAGCCAGATATGCCTGCTGGGGACCAAGTCGAGGAGAACTGGTGTCCGTGTCCACTGATCACGGAACGAGAGCCGCAGCTACCCTGCAGCATCGATGTTCCAACTTAAGATCCCGAGGCCACCCAGACAACTATGCCGGAGGACAATGAGCCAGTGGACCAGTCAGGTTACAGCCCAGTAGCTGTTGAAGGTAACCTGCTGCCAACAGACTCTATTCCTACCACACCGCACTGCGCTATGGTGGCCCCCCAATCCAAGGCAGTACGGCGTTCTGCAAGAACACGTCCTACATATTTGAAGGTCGTTGTCTGTTAAACATATGGACATATCTTAGGGGGGAGGGATGTTATGTATTATGATTTCTGCTGCATGCCTAGCTTCAGACAATACTTATTAAAGGCTGCAGTCACATGGAGCAGTAGCCAC
>NW_015214734.1:0-1640 GCF_001447785.1 Gekko japonicus | reverse complement strand
TCTAGGAATTTCATTTCCACAGCATGACTTCAGCACATGTCTATCCAGTCAATGTGAGAGTAGTTGAAGTCTCCCAGTATAACAACATTATCTGCTTTAGTCACTTCCCTTATTTCCTTCTCCATCTCAAGATCAGGCTCAAGTGTTTGATCAGGTGGGCAATAGTGTTGTTGTTCAGTCGCACAGTCGAGTCCGACTCTTTACAACCCCATGGACCATATCACGCCAGGCCCTCCAGTCTTCCGTCATCCTCTGGATTTTGCTTAATTTCATGTTCATTGCATCAATAACACTGTCTAACCATCTCATCCTTTTCTGTCCCCTTCTTCTTTTATCTTCAGTCTTTCCCAGCATCAGAGTCTTCTCCAGTGAATGCTCCCTTCTCATTTGGTGGCCAAAGTATTTGAGCTTCAACTTCAGTATCTGGCCTTCCAGGGAACAGTCAGGGTTGATTTCTTTTAGGATTAACTGATTTGATCTCCTTGCAGTCCAAGGGACTCTCAAGAGTCTTCTGGTACACCCTTGCTTCCTCCATAATCCAGTGAATGTTGGCAATTTGATCTCTCGTCCCTCTACCTCTTCGAAACCTAGCTTGTACTTCTCGTAGTTCTCTATCCACGTACTGCTGAAGCCTAGCTTGTAGGATCTTGACCATGACCTTGCTAGCATGTGAAATGAGTGCAATTGTGTGATAGTTTGAACATTCCTTGGCATTGCCCTTCTTTGGGATTGGAATGTAAACTGACCTTTTCCAATCCTGTGGCCACTGCATTTGGGCAATAGTATGCCCCCCCACACTTTTAAGTAGCCATTAGGGTCCAGTATTTCTACCTATTTTGCTTCTTTTGGGGAGTTAATTCTCCTGATATTTTCTAATTTACTTGATTCTATGCTCTTTGATGTACAATGCAACATCTCCCCCAACCCATCCCTCCCTGTCCTGCCGATAGAACTTTTAACCAGGAATGACTGCATCCCATAGATTTTTCCCATTCCATTATGCTTCTCAGATTCCAACTATATCGGAATTGTCACTGAGCACCAGTTATTCAAATTATTTGTCACCAACAGCCTCCTAAGACACAAGGGAAGAGAACATGGACTAAACTTGTTGATGTAAATGGCTGGTTTACATTATAGCTTATTAAACTTTTCTACATATTTTCATGGCAGGATTCACTAGGCATCCTTACTGTGGCTGCCATTAATTGGGCAATGCCATTCTGGCTCCACCTTGCATGGCCTTGTGTATCCTTGCCTGCATATAAAATGTTCCAAGAGATGCCAGGCTTCAAACCCCCATCACTACAAAACAGAGCAAAAGAAGTGGTTCAGAGCTGAGGTGTACTTGGTAGTCCATAAGTTTGATTTAGGGGTATGTAAAAAAAATCTGTATGTTTGGGCTTAGGTATATTGAACCCCAAAATATTGGTATTTCCCAAGATTCCCAAATCCCAATATTGGTATGGTATTGGGATTCGGGAAATAACTGGGAAACCTGAATTTATTTGGCTCCATTATAGCCTATGGGGACCATTCACCATAGCCTAAAATGGAGAATCAATCTGGTGGGTTCTGGGTCTCTGGGGGCCCGTTCCTGAGGTGGTAGACGCACCAGATTTGTAGCATAGCTGCTGGTG
>NW_015214733.1:0-1690 GCF_001447785.1 Gekko japonicus | reverse complement strand
CAAACCGTGGGCCACTTAATTATTTTAATTGCTGAGTTCCCTGAATAGATTCTCCCATTTCAGGCTTTTAAAAATATTATTATAATGTAATGAATGCATAGAAGTGACAGGTAACTGATCTGTTTTTAAAACTCTTCTTAAGTGTTTTACTTAGAAGAGCTACTCAGAATGCAGGATTTTAACATTAGCTATCCCTCTCCCCAAGAAACTTCAAGCAAGAATTCAACTCATCCCCATAAATTTAACCACTACTGCAGGTGACTTCAAGAAGATGAGACCAGCTCATGGATGGTATCAATGGCTGCAGTGCTAGCTATGAGAGCGAACATGGAGCCCTGTCTGTCCTCTAGGACTGACCTCTAGCATATGTAGTTAACCAGTCATTGGGTTATTCTGCATCTAGCATTCACTCCACATTTTCTCAACTGGGAGGAAAAAGTACAGCTCAAAACCACATTCAGATACCTTGGGGCAATGCAAAGTCACCCCCGAATGGCCATAAAACAGCCATGAATCTATGCAGAAGGTACAATAAAATCCGAAGATCAAAGAACTTGAAAGTGGCACGGAGTGTGGAAGCTGTCATAAAACCCAATAATCAAAGGAAGTGAAACCAGCATGCAATGCAGAGAGGGGTTTCTGTTCCAACAGTGGGTTTCATGAAACAACAGAGGGGAAAACCAATGCAGAATCATCCATTGTCAGAGAACAACATTGGTGAGCAATCTCAGATTGCAGAAATTTGACTCCAAATAGTTTCCTTTCTTTTCCAGAAATGGAAGGAAGCAGATCACTTGACTGTTCAATTTTCATAACATTTCCATAGGAATCTCATGTGCTCTTAATTGTGGTGGAGAGAACTGAGATTGGAAGAGGCTCTGTTCACAAAGTTTTCTTGTTAGAACGGACACTGGAATTCCACTAGAAATGGGCTTTTCAAACCATCCACTATCAGGAGAACCCTTTTGAGTGGCTTCTCATGGAAGCCAACTGTGTTTTAGAATGTTTTTGGACATGTTCTGTGTCACTGTTGGTTCTTATTCTGTCCCCTTCTGTGAATCGACATAGGATACAACCCCAGTTCAAGTGTATTGCGCTCGTTGACTTGCATGGAGTCAATTTATAGTTAAAGATCTTCTTATTGTGGATCTTAGATAACCTTCTGAATAGCCTCTTCATTCTCTGGGTTGAAGCCCCTGAACTTAGAGGGAGCCAGTTGTAGTGTAGTGGCTTAAGAGATTGCAGTAAGAATTGGTAAGTCCCAGGACAAAATTTCACCTCTGCCATGAATTTACTAGGTAGCCACAGGCACATCACTCTCCCAGCTGGCTCTCTCTCTGCAACATTAGAGTGTCCCTATCCTACCTTACAGTAAGATTGCAATAAAGCCAATGTGTATGCAACACTGAAAGCAAGATACAAATATTAACCCACTCACCCACCCCTATTTCATACATAAATGCCATTGGGTCGCAACTGATTTATGCGTTTTATTTTTTTAAGCAAGAATACCTACCGTTTTCTGAGTCCGTTAGCTGGATCTAAATAAAAACACACACATGATGTTGAAAACAGAGCTGCTGGGCTTTTAATCTCTGCTCATTTCAAAGACAGAGAGATGCAGAAATGGCTCTCATTAAAAAAAAAAGAGCTGGTGTTGATCAGCAGATGCTGGCTTGGATCTTATGAA
>NW_015214732.1:0-1944 GCF_001447785.1 Gekko japonicus | reverse complement strand
ACCCTGCGCCATGAAACCATTTTCTTCCTACTGCAGCATGGAAAACCTTATCTGTCTGGTCAACCATTCTGTCTCTTGGCCTGGAGAGCAAATCAAGTCACTTAACCCAGTTTGTATGGCAGGCCACAGAAATTTACAAGCTGTGATGGCCAGTTATCTGATGACCTAGTTTCCCGGTGGCCAGTCCCTGGTGGAGCCTGGAAGCTAAGGGGTGGTGCCTTGCAGATTAGAGGGGGAGTCTGGTAGGAAGGCAGCATAGTTTAATGGTATCTGTCAGGAGTAGGGTTCCCAACAGCATCTCGGCAAATGCCAGGAAATTCTATAGACAGTTCCTGGGGAGGATGGAATTCCAGAAGGATGTGATGTCGTTTCCAGCTGGCTGCCTCCCCAGTATACATGGCCTTCCTAGAGTGTCATTATGTGGAGGCCATTTTTTTCTCCCACTACTCACTGCCTTGGGGGTGGGAGATTTGGCTGAGGGTTGGTAATTCTTTGCCCTGGGCAGGTGAAGGAGCATGTGATAGTATCGAGCCAATCAGGGAGGAGCCTAACTGATGAACATCCAGGTCTGCAACAAAAAGGAGATGTTCCTGAGAAGAAGCAGAAAGCACCCTTCCTCTTGATTCAACTAATATTTTAATCTTCTGTTGGAAAATGTGAAACGAAATCTAAAACCTCAAAGCTGTGGCTCCAAACTTGACACCTGACAATGTTCCCTCTAAGCTGTGGAGTCTTGTGAGCAACAATCCTACTTTGTGAGCTGCTGGCATGAAAGTTGTGAGCGAGCGATTTGGCTGCTGCGATTTGGCTGCTCTGGAGCCCTCCTTCCTGAGCGAAGACAAAAATGTGTGAGCCAGGGGCTAAAAAACTGTGAGCTAGCTCACACTAACTCAGCTTAGAGGGAACACTGCTGACAACCCGAGGATAAAACAAATTGAGATGCTGGGAGAGTATTGCTGCTTCTTAGAATTATGTCTAGTTCCACATTGCATTGGGGTCATGCAGGCAAGTAAAACAGCCTTGCAGAACTTTGGACCACTGTCAGTGTTCACAACCCTCCTAACCTCTGTGAGGAGGTATGACAATTCCCTTAGGATCCCTTTATCTTCTTTTTGGCTGGGCAGCTCTTTTTCTTTCTTCTTTGTTTTTCTGTCTGTCCCACACTCTAGGGATCTGGGAGACCAACTGAAATCCTTCTTTTTCTTTGTGTGATAATAGTACACAAGAGGCTGGTGGTAGTTCAAAACTAACAAACAGTTTTATTTTACTTATGAGGGGAAATGATCAGGTAGGTGTCAGGTTTAGGGCTTAGAAGGTGAACAGGCAACAGAAATGAGGTAATTTGTTTAAATATAAACAAAAGATGGTTTGTCACATATATGTAGCTGTTTAATTGTACAGACTGGTCTTTAAACACTGAGGAGAGAGCTTTCTTGGCAGTTTTTGCTTAAATAAACAAGCATAAACTTCTTTGTCACATAGACACTCAAGATGGTGAAGGCAGGAGCATTCACACAAATTCCAATAGAAGAGAAGAAGAAGAGAAGATATTGGATTTATACCCCACCCTTCACTACCCAAAGGTGTCTCAGAGAAGCTTACAAACTCCTTTCCCTTCCCCTCCCCACAACAGACACCCTGTGAGGTAGGTGGGGCTGAGAGAACTCTTGACAGAAACTGCTCTTTTTCAAGAACAGCTGTGCCAGAACTGTGGCTTGCCCAAGGTCATCCAGCAGGTACAAGTGGAGGAGTGGGGAATCAAACCCGGTTCTCCCAGATTAGAGTCCGCGCACTTAAACACTACACCAAACTGGTATACCCCTTCTTGATCTCTTAACCACGTGATAGGGATCCTTTTTCGAGGAGCTATTTTCCTAAAATTGCATAAGGATCAGCCTCCTTCACTAGGAGCTAATTCCCTCAGGCTTGAATGGGGATCCTTCT
>NW_015214731.1:0-1966 GCF_001447785.1 Gekko japonicus | reverse complement strand
CCCCCCCAAGCACCAGGAATACAGTGCATTCCTTGCCCCAGAGTCCTACTCCTCCAATAATTCTAATGTGTTTTTCACAAATTGCACAATTTTTGGTCGGGGCATATGTAGAACCAAGAGTGACTGTTTTTCCTTCCAGCTTATCTTTAACAAAAATATAATGTCCTAAAGCATCTTTGAGGGTTTTTGGGAATTCAGACACAGATTTTTTGGCAATCAGAATGGTAGAACCTCTAGCTTTGGATGAGCCTGGTGAGGTAAATTGCATATTATACCACTGTGTTGCCAATATTAGATCTGAGCCATCTTTCAAATGTGTTTCCTGAAGAAATAGTATTTCAGATTTTAAGATTTGTGTTGTAATTCGTTTGTGCTTAATTTTGTTGTTCAATTCTCTGACATTCCATAATAAGATTTTTATACATTCCCACTGTCCTTTTTTTAAAGATTACTTTGTTTATTCTGTTTGTAACTATTAGGATTCAATTAGTTTAAAATTTACTCAAATCTTGAGTATATTTGTATTTCAATTATGTCTCTGTTCAAAGCAATGTCTCAAAATAAAATATTAATATTGTGGTAATAAAGTTTTGCCTTATTCCTCTGATTTTCTTTTGTTTTCAGTCCTGTGTATAAAATCCTATGTCTTAAAATTAGCTTTAAAAAATTTAAAATGAAACTTAATTGACAAACCACTTTGTTAACTACTGCAATCTTTTATTCTACTTTGTCACTTAACTTACAAAAGTTTTCATTTTATTTAAACAAATTCTCTGTATTACTAGTCCAGGGCTATTTTTGGGCAGGAACGCACAGGAACGGAGTTCCGGCTGGTTCCTGAGTTGGCCACACCCTGGGTGTGGCTGGATGGCCACACTTCTGGTAACATGGGGGTGTGGCCTAATATGTTAATGTGCTGTGCTGTCAGAGGTGTGGCTTAATATGCTAATGAGTTTCTGCTGTTGGGTGTGTCCTATTATGCTAATGAGTTCCTGCTGGGCTTTTTCTACAAAAAAAGCCCTGACTAGTACTAATTAATTTTAATTCTATCAACTATTTTTCTACAAACCTATGTAATGGTAAACTTTTCCCCTTGGTCTAAACTTAATTCAGTTAAGACCTATCAATATACGTAAACTCAAAATTTACTTTCTTCACTTTGTTTACTGGAGCTTCTACCCTTTACCAATTCCTCCCCTCTCCCTCCCCTTCCCTTAGAAATATATTTTTTAAATGTTTAAAGCAATTTTTTCAAAGAATGCGGATAAAAACAATAATACTTATTTGTTGCTCTCGCTCAGTCTTTCCAGTCAGTCAATGTTCTGATTAAGTCTCTTTCAGTGTAGCAGCCATCTTCAGGTTTTATTTGGGGAAGTTTGGATCGGGACTTTGCTTGCCTTTTGGGGAGTCAAGGTCAAAGAAAGTCTCCGCTTTGCCATCTTCTTGGCTGCTCCAGAAGGTGGGTCAAGATGTAAAGTGTGTAAGAGTGCTAGGCTGCTTTCTTCATCAGTTGCTAAATATTGTTGTCCTTGATGTATTACCGACAGTTTGCCTGGGGTGCTCTATCTATATCAGATCTTCTCTTCACAGAGTTTTTGAGTAGTTGCTTTTAGCTTTTGTCAGATTTGAAGGGCTTCCATCAGCAGATCTGGGAAGACAAGAATCTGTCTATCTTGAAAAAGCAGGTGACCCTGATCTCATGCTGCTTTCAGCATTGCATTTTTTATTCTCAGATCTGCAAAAGTTACTGAAATGTCTCTTGTGTATCTTCTGGTTGGATTGCTCAGAGCGCCGCTTCTGTGGGCTTTTAGAAGGACAAACACCTTCTTCCAGTTGTAATGTTGACATCAGCCATATACTCGTTGAGTTCAGTAAATCTGGCGCTTCCTCTGAATTTTCCTGAAATCCACAAAATTTTAGATTCTGTTTTCGTACCATTGTTTCCAGAAGTGGGATTCTTTCTTTC
>NW_015214730.1:0-1520 GCF_001447785.1 Gekko japonicus | reverse complement strand
ATGCTTGAACACTTGGTGCAGCAGGAGAGAGCCCTGATCTCTAGCGCCCTGATCTCTGAGAGTGGGGTCATTCGGGAAGAGAGCCAGCTCAACCGGGAGGACTGGTTGACCATTTCTCAGACTGTGAAAGTTCTTAGACCCTTTAAGAGCTACACAGAAATGGTCTCGTCTGACACGGCAAGTCTGGCTCTGGTCATCCCCCTGGTCCACACAGCCCGTGAGGACTTGGCCTCATTTCTGGAGCCAG
The DNA here is from genome assembly GCF_001447785.1 of Gekko japonicus. Classification (NCBI taxonomy): domain Eukaryota; kingdom Metazoa; phylum Chordata; class Lepidosauria; order Squamata; family Gekkonidae; genus Gekko; species Gekko japonicus. The sequence goes on along the minus strand of NW_015214730.1, from coordinate 1,273 downwards.
CTGCAGGACATGCAGACATGCTTCCAGCAGTGTGTGTGCCGGTGAAAAGGCTGCAAAGCATACTTGAGAAGCGCTTTCGGTCTATCCTTCGGCAGAATGTCTACATGCTGGAGACCATGTGTGACCCGCGCATCAAGGGCAAGATCGCCGCCGGGCCAATGAGTTCACTCAATGGCAAGACGAGCTCTCCCGGCGAGTTGAGCGCATGCAGGCCAAGAGGGTCATATTGCCACAAGCTGAGGAAGAGGGGAGGTGCCAGCAGTTCTACTGCTGTTCATCCCCCACCTCCCCTGCTAGGCAGCGTCCCCCCACAGCTCCTGCTGCGATGACTGTTGAGATGGCAGTCATCAGGTGGATCGTTGGCCCCTCTCCTGGGAGCGGCAAGCGCACGAGAGAGGACACAGCGGCTGCAATGGTGAGGGAGCCCTACGAGTTGCAGGCAACCTGTCCACTGAGCTACTGGGCAATGAAGGAAGCGGTCTGGTCGGACCTCTCTGCCGTGGCCCAGAAGCTCCTCCCATGCCCTCTGACGAGTGTGCAGAGAAAGCATGTTTTTTCCCATGCAGGTGACACTATCTGCTCGCATCGCTCATGCCTGCTCCCCTGGTCAGTTGAGCAGTTGGTCTTCCTGAAGGTCAACTTGCCACTGTTCGGTTTCCCGGCCCTAGACTTTGACGGTGATTGAAATGAGCATGCATACTTGTGCCTGCAATCCCCTCTCGGTCTGTGCTGGGAAGCTGGGTTACAAAGCTCTCCCCATGATTAAAACTAGAGAGGCTAGGGAGAAGTAGTTTTCGGCCCTTCTGACATTTCTTTGATCCATTCCATACACAATATAAAGTAAAGACAGTTATAAATTTATCTAAAGGATCTTCTTTAATAAAATACTTACAAGTGGCCAGAGTTCTAGGGGTTTGGGTCTTTCTGAACAATTTTTTTTAATAAGTCAACCACAAAAACTAAATGAACCATAACAAACACTTAAAATAAAAGTATCTTGTGGTAACATAATCTCAGCTTTTAAAACTATCAAATCAAAAGCTTTTATCATAGCCACCCATGACTGTATTGATTTCCTTCTTCTAATCTCAAGATGTGAAATAATATCAATAGCTGAACTGTGCAGTGGTTTTAGCATTCACTCCCATTTTAAATATACATTACAAGGCTGAAGTGGATATGTATATAAGAATATTGCCAAGAGTCTATAGCACTGGTTCCCAAAGTGGGCAATATCGTCCCCCGAGGGGCGCTGGAACAATTCAGGTGGGCG
>NW_015214729.1:0-2135 GCF_001447785.1 Gekko japonicus | reverse complement strand
CCACCCTCCAAAGCTGCCATTTCCTCCCGAGGAGCTGATCTCTGGAGATCAGTTGCAAATCTAGGGAAATACCAGGAGGCTGGCAACCCTACAACCAGTGCAAGGTGTTCACAAGCATCTCCAGTCTTCCCATATCTGCAGAAGCCATTCCTGACCCACAGAGTACCCTCACTCGGAGGGAGAGTGGGGATTGCAGGGGTTCCTATCAATGCCCCCTCTCAGCTGTGGAGTCTTGGGAGCAAGAATTCTACTTTGTGAGCTACTGGCATTAAAACTGTGAGTGAGCATTTTCTGCATAAGTTAGGTTGCTCTGGAGCCCTCCTTCCTAGGGTTCCCAAGTACCTACCTACGATCCGGCGGGGGACACATGCTTCCCCGCTGGAAGATTCTTGCTTGGAACACAGGCGCTGCACTATTCCGTGGCCCGACATGACATAGGCACGAAGCTGGGCAACGCTCTGGTAATGGGACTGGAAACTCGATGGTACCATCGAGTTTCTAGCCCCATTGCTAGAGCGTCGCCCAGCTATGTGCCTACGTCATGTCTGGGTGACGGAATAGTGCAGTGCCTGTGTTTTCCCCGCGGGAATGGTCCCGTGAAGAACTATACATCCCCTGCTAAATTAAAGTAAGTACTTGGGAGCCCTGCTCCTTCCTGAGTTAAGACAAAAATCTGTGAGCCGGAGGCTAAAAAACTGTGAGCTACCTCACACTAACTCAGCTTAGAGGGAACACTGCTTCCTATCCCACACTTAATTAAAATTAGCCATAAAAGAGCTGCTCACAATTATGAGGTGTGGTTGTTCCCGAAAGACACAAGCCAAAAATCTTACAGGTGGCATATTCAACCGAAGTTTCTTCTGTGGAGATGTCGGGTGAGACCTCCGAGGGACACCGGCGATAATATTGTACACAGGAGGAAATCACACGGTATGCACTAGAAGGACAAAGTTTTTAAAACCAGTTTCGACTGTGTTGATCGGTTTCCCATTCTAGCAACATGGCCACTCTTCTTGTTTTGCTATTGACTTGCTGTGAGCCGGAGGCTAAAAAACTGTGAGCTACCTCACACTAACTCAGCTTAGAGGGAACACTGCTTCCTATCCCACACTTAATTAAAATTAGCCATAAAAGAGCTGCTCACAATTATGAGGTGTGGTTGTTCCCGAAAGACACAAGCCAAAAAACTTACAGGTGGCATATTCAACCGAAGTTTCTTCTGTGGAGATGTCGGGTGAGACCCCCAGGGACACCGGCGATAATATTGTACACAGCAGGAAATCACACGGTATGCACTAGAAGGACAAAGTTTTTCAAACCGGTTTCGACTGTGTTGATTGGTTTCCCATTCTAGCAACATGACTACTCTTCCTGTTTTGCTATTGACTTGTCATCCCTTATACCAGGTTCCAGACAAAGATTTCAACATTTTTGGGTCACAGGTTTACATTCAGGCCAAATTACTGTGCCCGTTTTACCTCATGTGGAAACAGATGGTCTTTCCAGAGTGTATTTCCTCATTCACCAGCCCAAGTGGTGGTAAAATAAAGTGTTTTACCGACCCGGGAGGCAGTTGCCATCTTGCATTTCCTTTCTGCTCTGTTGCTTTTTAAAATATCACCTGAAATGCATTAACTGGATCGTTTTATAGTGCCAAAACCTCACTATCACATAAAACTCCATTATAAAGTTTGTTAGGGTGTGTGTGTTTTTCGCATGATTAATGCATGATTTTAATGACTCGGGCAAAAAAAATTCTGTTCTTTGTGGCCAGAACCATAGATCGTGGTGCATACAAAACTGCTTCCCTGCCACAAGACTCAATTAGTGAAGGCCAAGTGAGATAGAAGGAATGAATGGCATTTCAAAGATAGATCAAGATCTACATCTGGCATCAATTGGCTGAACGGTACAAAGCACGCTCTGAGCCACTGGAAAGGAACGTTGCCTTCTACCTTCTGTTCTTGCCAACCAGTGTAATGCAGAAGGAGCTCTTATCCTCGACTAAAACTTTCACGAACAGACAACCAAAATAATATGCATAGGGGGGAAAAGAAGGTTGTCTCTCACACAATGAAGCCCCACACTATTTTCTCAGAGCCTCTTCCTGGTACATAAGAACATAAGAGACGCCA
>NW_015214728.1:0-1696 GCF_001447785.1 Gekko japonicus | reverse complement strand
ACAGGTCAGGAACGTGTGTGAGTGTGGACGCCTTGCAGAGTTTGTCTACCAGCACACATCAGGGGAGTTGAAGTCACCCATAACTACCAGGTCACATTGTTTGGCTACCCTGTCAAGCTGTTCAGGAAGGGCAGCATCCACCTCCTCATCCTGGTCAGGAGGTCTGTAGCAGACTCCAGCCACAATACTGTTTGTCCTTCCTGCCCTTATCTTCACGTAGATACTTCCCACTGGGCTATCGGTAGGCTTACCAAGTACCTACCTCGAATAGGCGGGGGACTCATACTTCTTGTCAGGAACATTACCGTGCAGAAAACAAATGTGCTGTACCATGCCATCGCCCAGATGTGACGCCCAGAGTGTCGCCCAGCTACGTGCCCAGCGTGCTGGCATCACGTTTGGGCGACAGCATGGTGCAACGGGGATCTGTTACACTGCCAGCCTAGGTCAAAATTTTTATCTGGTATTTTATCAGTTTTAAGCTTTTATTCAGTCCCAGAGAAGATTATATTTTTGCTAGCCGATGCTAATGCCGATGTTTCCAATAGAATGGCTTTATTTGCCTTGGCTGCAAGGAAAATACGGGCCAACGCTGCTCCTAGCTAATACTGATTTTAGTGGGTATGTTGTGAATTAATTAACTGTTCATAACCTCGATTTTATGGATTTATAATGTTGGACTGTACCTTATTTTACACAATTTTTACGTTTTATTGTGTTCTTCTCTGTCTGTGGTTTGTAATGGCCTATGGCTAAATACAATAAAATCATCTCTCTTAGAGCCTGTGGGCACCTTTGGAATTCTGACACAAAATGGCTGCCACAGGAGGCAGGCTGGCCCAGTAACAAAATGGCTGCCATAGCTTACCTTCCTTGTGCTGTGGTGACAGCTGCTGCCGAAGCAATGTTTTTAAAAGTTTGCAGAGCCAATCAAATCTTTAGTGGCCAATCAGAAGCCTTGCTGGGCAAAAGCCCCCCGTGGTCACACCCACTTTCAAATAAATCCTGGGTCAGTGCCAGGAAAGGTGTAGGTGGACGGGACCTCTGACCTACGCATGAACAGCACAAATGGCCTTTTCTGACTCTGTATCCTCCAATGCTGGCAGTAGCATTCTGGCCAGGCATGAAAAATGATGGCCTTCTGTCAGCTGAGTCTGTGCATATATTTGTGTTGCTCTGACCAAGTTATTTTAGCTTCAGCCAAGGAAGCCAGGGGTTGCTTCCACCCATAGGAACTTGCCCATAGTCAAACACTTGCCCATAGTCAAACACTGGCTAACTGATGTGGGGGCCATTTTCTGCTGGACATTCATATTGATTCTGACAGCTGATTGCTGGTGCAATTGTGTCTCCGTGTATTATTTATTGCTGCAAGGAGCTCTCTTGGTCCACAAGCCAAAACAAAATTTATGTAATGCTTTTTATTAGGGCCAACAAAAATATTTTGTGATATTTTGGTTGGTCTTAATGAAGGCATCACACAATTTTGCTCTAGGAATTACTTTATTAGCATATGTAAAACAAAAAACCCCTCTTTTCACAAAAAGTTCTTTTTTCACATGCACAGGAAGTTTGCCCTTTTTTAAAAAAAATCCCTTTGTGTGTGTTAAGTCCTATCAAGTTGCTTCCAACTTATGGTGACCCCATCAATTAATGTTCTCCCGAATGTCCTATAGTTAGCAGCAGAGGTCATTTC
>NW_015214727.1:0-1326 GCF_001447785.1 Gekko japonicus | reverse complement strand
TTGCCTAAAGAAGCATTTTATCCATTTTAAAGGATCAGATATCTCAGAAGGGTTTCAGATTTCCCCTCTGAAAAATTTAAAAATGACCTGGGGGGGGGGGGATTTCCCAAATGTTTTTCCTCCCCACCTCAGGCCCTCACATCTCTAGATGGCCATAATCCTGAAATTACTTCACAACATAAATGTTATGACATTTTGCTGTCTCAGCAGTGACTAATATGGTAAACAGTAGGCTAAAGACCAGAGCCACTAATTCTGTCCAAAAATTGAATAGATCACAAAGAAAACTTGAGAGAATCCTTGCAATATAAGCCAGAGTCATACTAAATAAGACCAAGGGCTTGAGACTCAAACGAAGCGCTATATCTTACAAGGGTCAGGACCAGCCTCTTTAGCTCTGGAGAAAGGGGCAAACAGGAGCCCCCTATGGTCATTTTTGCAGGTGAAAACAGCACGGGGGTTAATGAGAATATGCCTCTTCTCCCCACTCACAGCACTCCAGAGCTAAACAAAGCAACAAAGCCCTGTTCTTCCATGTGACAGTGAATTGACACCCATGTCTCAACCTGCACAAGATGCAATGTCTAGTTTGAGCCTTAGCTGTGCAGCACTGGTTTTTGTTACCTTTCAAGCAAGCTTTTTTTTTTTTTTGCACACTTAGGACTTGCAGCACATCGCTTACATGCTAAAATCCTCAAGAGAGATATATTTGCTTCAAAGTGATAGGACTGACACGTTAACTGAAATGCTCTGAATATTTTTATATGTAAGCCTTTTAAAAAGTCACCTTAGAAAATCAGTCATGCTATTTACATGATCGTGGTCACTGCTGTCAAGTGCCCTCCAACTGCAAATGAGCATTCTGGCCAATATAAAATTTACATAGCCTTCGTAAAATGGCTGAAGCAAAAACTTTTTTAAAAAATTTCACGTATAAAACTGCAATTTGAATTTTCAGTACAGCCATTTAGCAGGACAGAGGGGTGGAGGCTCAGGGATAACTGCCGGTTTTATCCTGTGGGTATCCAGGGAGTCCACAACTTCTTAAACTTCCCTGTCCACCTCCACGGTTCCAGGCAAGATCTCAGGGCCATCAAAGGCCCCAAATGCAGAAAGGGGAGTGCGTGAATCTTCCTGAATCTCTTCTCCACAGCCTGGAGAAGACTTGGCACCTCCTCCCTGGCCTGCTCTTTGGCTCCTTATATGGGCCAGGCTTAATTATAAGCATGCCCAACAGCTTTCCCTGAACTCCCACCCTCGAGACTCTGTGTGCTTCTAGTGAAAGGTAACTGAGGCCAAGAAGTGCTCCAAGCAGGGGTCTTTTCG
>NW_015214726.1:0-1842 GCF_001447785.1 Gekko japonicus | reverse complement strand
CTACAGCAAGGTGTCTACCTCACTGGCCACGTGACCCAGAAGTGATGCTTCACTTCCAGGATACTGGGGCGACACTCTGGTACTTGGGCAAAAACTCTATGGTAAATTTGCCTTTTACCATGGAGTTTTTGCCCAAATACCAGAGCATGTCCCCCCCCTACCCACCTTCACCAGGGAGTCTGGCATTGCAACTCTATTAATTGAGGCTGTCTTTCCAGTTTGCATAGGGGACTGCGGTGGCTCAGAGGTTAAGACACTGCGCTGCAGACCAGATGGTCTGTAGCTCGGCAGTTTGAGACCCGAGTGCTGTGTGATGGAGTGAGCTCCCATCTCTGGCCCTGGCTCCTGCCAACCTAGCAGTTTGAAAGGAAGAATTGCAAGTAAATAAATAGGTACCGCTTCGGTGGGAAGGTAACAGCATTCTGTGCATCTCGGCATTTAGTCGTGCCGGCCACGTGACCACGGAAACGTCTTCGGATAGCACTGGCTCTTCGGCTTGGAAACGGAAATGAGCACCATCCCCCTAGAGTCGGATTTGACTAGCTTTCAAACAAGGGAAACCTTCCAGTTTGCATGTGCTTAAGAATTCAGAAGTTGTTTCTGAGAGAGTTTTATTACTGTCTCCTTCCATGGCATGAGTCCTTGGTAGGCAACCTCGAGGCTTATACAGAAGGAACATCAGGGGCCACTGGAACCTCCTCTGTAAATGGAACCTCCCCTGGAGTGGAAGGGGCATGTGCAATATAGAGAGAGGGTTTTAGGCATGCGGGATCCTTGGGCGTGTCCCATGTGTGGATTGTTTTAAATTGTTTTATTGTTTTTTATCGCACGTTGTGCCTTGTGGTTGTAAGCCGCCCTGAGCCCGTACGCGGGGAGGGCGGGGTATAAGTGGAATTAAATAAAAAAAATAATAAATAGAAGAGACGCTGGAAGATAAGTGAATCTCAAGCAATTGGGGGGGGTGTTAAATAGCAACTGAAGACGGAGTCTAAAGTTAGTACGAATAGCCTCACATCACAGCCAGACCCCCCCCCCTTCCCGGGGGGGGGGGGGGTCTCCTGCTGCCATGCCCCACCTCTTTGCTGCTGGCTAAAATGGGAAGAACACCGGAAATTAAAGCAACATGCCCACGTGACCTGGAAGCGATGTACGCACATCGGGGGTGACACTCTGGTTTTTTGGCAAAAACTCTGTGGTAGAAGCTAATTCTACCATAGAGTTTTTGCCCAAAAACCAGAGCATTGCCCCCCCCAACATCCCTGACATGCCCACGTCACTTCTGGATCGCATAGGCACATTGCTGAACTGCTAGGCATTCCACCCAGTTTGGTGCAGTGGTTAAGTGCGCGGACTCTAATCTGGGAAAACTGGGTTTGATTCCCCACTCCTTCACTTGCAGCTGCTGGATGACCTTGGGCAAGCCGTAGTTGTGACAAGAGCTGTCCTTGACAGAGCAGTTCTTGAAAGAGCTCTCTCAGCCCCACTTACCTCACAGGGTGTCTGTTGTGGGGAAAGGAGTTTGTAAGCCGCTCTGAGACTCCAAGTGAAGGGCAGGGTATAAATGCAACCTCCTCTCCTCCTCCCTTCTCCCAGTAAGTGCACCCTCCATCCCCTGCCTGCTGCTTGGAGGGACCTGGTAACCCTAGCAATGTATTGTACCAGCCTATTTTCAAAGAAACACAATGACCTTGCTTGAGCTGCCTGTTAATAGCTAAACTGCTTGCTGAGAAATTGGCTCTCTGCTTGCAACTGGAAGACAGAACATGAGACAACACAGAGGGTATTTAATAATGACCTGGGTGGTCCTGGCTAGCTGATCTTATCAGATCTTGGAATCTAAGC
>NW_015214725.1:0-2185 GCF_001447785.1 Gekko japonicus | reverse complement strand
ATATGCATCCTTGTCGTATTCCTTTTCCTGTTCTTAGCCAATCAGTTGTTCCATGTCCGGTTCTAACTGTCACTTCTCAGGAGACACGTGAGGTGGTCTGGTACTCCCATCTCTTTAAGGACTTGCCACAGTTTGTTGTAGTCCACACAATCAAAGACTTTAGCATAGTCAATGAAGCAGAAGTAGATTTTTTTTCTGGTACTCCCTTGCTTTCTCCATAATCCAGCGAATGTTGGCAATTTGATCTCTCGTTCCTCTACCTCTTCGAAACCCAGCTTGTACTTCTGGCAGTTCTCTTTCCACGTACTGCTGAAGTCTAGCTTGAAGGATCTGAAGCATGACCTTGCTAGCATGTGAATACATTGTATTTTATGCATTTTATCTCTGTTGTATGCCATCTTGAGATCGTTAAAGAATAAAGGTGGCTAATAAATGTTTCAAATAAATAAATATCGTCACTGCAAAGTTATGGCGATGGAAAGGTAATACAGCATGGGGATGTACTGATTTATTTGTGTTCGCATTTTATGTGCTGCCTCTACACATAAGCACCTACACATATGAAAATCAGATTAAAATCAGGAGGTCCTCAGCCGCCAGCCAACACAAACCTGCTCATCACAGCGTTAGAGAAGAAGATCTCACAGGATCATCAAGTTGATTCGGTGCGGGTGTTCAACACATAGGCAATCAAGGAATTCAATTGAGGCAAGTCATGTCACAGTTCTCCGCATTCCTGATTCAAATACAGTGAGTTAGGAGCCAAACCGATAAAATACCGCAAGAGTCCGGTAGCACCATAAAGACTAATAGAATTTGTGGCAGGGTTTGAGCTTTCATGAGTCGCTGCACATCTGTTCCACTAACAGTGGCTCCTTCCTCAATGTCCGGTTCCCAGTTAAGTCACTCTTCCCATACTCATTCTTGTACGAAAGGTTTATTAGAAGCTATGAGGTGCTCAGGGATCAAACTCTTTGTCAGAACTGGGGTGCCAAGGTGGGAAAGGTGCATATAGTTACAATCTCACATTCCATTCAGACATGTCAGCTCTACTACACAGACCATGAGAGATATACGGTCCACATCTAGCTAATCAAAGACTCTTCTCCAAGGACACCTTCCCATGTGAATGCTGGCCTAGATGAATCACAAGCGGGAATTAAGATTGCTGGGGAAAAGATCAACAACCTCAGATATGTGGACGATACCACTCTGATGGCAGAAAGTGAAGAGGACCTCAAGAGCCTCTTGCTCAGAGTAAAAGAGGAGAGCGCAAAAGTGGGCTTGAAGCTCAACATCAAAAAAACTAAGATCATGGCATCCGGCCCCATCACTCCTTGGCAAATAGAAGGGGAAGACTTGGAAATAGTGACAGAATTCAAATTCCTGGGAACCAAGATCACTGCAGACGGTGATTGCAGCCATGAAATTAAAAGATGCCTGCTCCTTGGGAGGAAAGCGATGGTGAACCTAAACAGCATGATAAAAAGTAGAGACATCACCCTGCCAACAAAAGTCCGCATGGTCAAAGCAATGGTATTCCCAGTAGTCATGTACGGCTGCGAGAGTTGGACGATAAGGAAGGCCAAGCGCCGAAGAATAGATTCTTTTGAACTATGGTGCTGGAGAAGACTCTTGAGAGTCCCTTGGACTGCAAAAAGATCAAATCAGTCAATCCTAAAAGAAATCAACCCTGACTGTTCCCTGGAAGGCCAGATAATGAAAATGAAGCTCAAATACTTTGGCCACCAAATGAGAAGGGAGCACTCACTGGAAAAGACCCTGATGCTGGGAAAGATTGAAGGCCAAAGAAGACGGGGATGGCAAAGGATGAGATGGTTAGACAGTGTCATCGATGCAACGAACATGAAATTGAGCCAACTTCAGAGGACGGCGGAAGACAGGAGGGCCTGGCGGGAGTTGGTCCATGGGGTCGCGAAGAGTCGGACTCGACTGTGCGACTGAACAACAACAACAAATGAGGTGCTCAGGGATCAAACTCTTTGTCAGAACTGGGGTCCCAAGGTGGGAAAGGTGCATATAGTTACAATCTCACATTCCATTCAGACACATCAGCTCTATTACACAGACCGTGAGAGATATACGGTCCACACCTAGCTAATCAGAGACCTTCCCATGTGAAAGATGCCTCTTAAGGCAGCATGGAAGATTTACTGAAGCTAGC
>NW_015214724.1:0-1716 GCF_001447785.1 Gekko japonicus | reverse complement strand
TTTGGCAACTTCAGTGACTGTTTAAGGGACAATTAAGATATGTATTTTACCTCAGGACACATTTACCTCAGGACTCTCAACAGCAACAACAAACTGTTTAGAATGTTAGAGGCAAAGGCCAATCAGGCCACATATGCAAATGACCTCTGTGTTCCAACTGGCTATTGGGGGGAGAGGAACAGCAAACTGTTTTGAATATTGGAGGCGAGACTCAGGCAACGCAGCCAGTGGATAAGGACAGCTTCTGAGTGACAGGGAGCCAACTAATTTGGGAGCATGTGGAATGTTCAGGAGAGTCCATGACCAAAACAGAATTATTATATAGAGATTATAAGAATGGGAACCTTTCCTTCAGAAAGGAAGTTTCAGATTAAGAGTATACATTTCTGATTTTTACAGCTTTGTCCTTTCAAATGCGTCAGTTAATTTTCAGGAAGCTAAAATACTGTACGATGCATACATTTTCTGGTGAAGAAAATTTATTTTCTTAAAAATGAAGAAATTTGGGGCAGTCAGTAACTTTGTTTAATTGGGAAGTTGTATCATAAAGCACTGTTAATAGTGTGTGCTTTCTGTTAAATGGAGAGTCAATAATTTACATCCAAAATAATTTATTTCACAAGTGAATAGGAATTAAAACAATTCCAAGAACTAAGAATTTTCTGGCACCTTAAAATGCAACCCTAAATATGTTGAAATAAGCCCCATTAAATCCAGTGGGACCACATGCTAAATCAGACTTCACATTACATAGGATCAGACTGCACATTACTAAACTCCATGTCCCTTATATTTGGCAAAGCTTTCTAGTCGGAAATTAGTAGCAAGTCTAATTTCAGCTTTTCAAAAGAACTTCCTGTTTTTATCTGCTAGATGACATAAAACCAAGGGCATAACTGGGTGGTTTTATAATGGTGCTGAGTTAGTAGCTGTGGGATCATTTCCAGCTGCTGGGACACAAGGAAACAGGTCATACAATAAATTGCTGTTACTCTGTGGGTCAGTTGGCTTTATCTGGAACTGGTTAAGGGTTCTAGCTGGCTGTAACAGCATGTACACTACTCAAGTACAGGTACTCTAGAAATTATCTACTGTTGTGGAACGGCCTTGGTTGTCCTAGTGGATGAGATGTGCTAGGAAGTGCTCATGGAGAGTGCAACTGTTTTCTCTTGGACCTCTTTGCAGCTTTTGATAGCATAGGTCATGGTATCCTTCTGGACCACGTTTTGGAGTTGGGATTGGAAGGTAATGTTCTGTGGAGGTTTCAGTCCTTTTTTGATGGTATGTTTCTGAATGTGTTGGTAGGGGACTGCTGGTCTGCATTTGGCCTACGTGGTTCCATCTTGTCTCCCATGGTGTTCAACATCTGTGTAAAGCTGCAAGGAAAGGTCATCTAGGGATTTGGGCTGTGTTGCCACCAATGTGCAGATGACAGTCAGCTCTGTCTCACACTTCCAGCAGATCACAGGAAGGCTGTGGAAACTGAACACGTGTCTGGAGGCAGTTTTGGAATTTATGAGGGCTAATAAACTGAAACTTAATCCAGATAAAATAGAGGTGCTACTGGTGGAGGGGAAGGTTGACCCAGAAAATGGAATGTCTCCTGTTCTGGGTAGTCCTGGGGGTACCTTTCACTAACTTTGGCAGTGAGCCAGCTGCAGCCCTTCCCAGGGGAAAAGATCATGCTACCGTGGTGCATGCCCTGGTAACATCTAG
>NW_015214723.1:0-1715 GCF_001447785.1 Gekko japonicus | reverse complement strand
GCATGGAGTTAAACAACATCACCTGGTAAGTAATACCTTATTAAGCCTCTATTAAAGGGACAGGACATTTTTTCCTGGTCAGTTGGCAGTCCTAGAAATCAGACTAGCAAAGACCTCTGGGTCAATAGCAGCAGAAGTACTTGAGAATGATTTCCAATATTTTGTTCAGCATTTCCAAAGTGATATTTAAGAGGAAATTCTGAGTGATTTCCCACCATTCTTTCCCCCTCAATATCATGTGACATTTTTGCTGTTATCTCCCAGTGAAGGACACCACAATTCTACGTTGGCCTGTTTTCCTATCTGTTGGTATTGCTTGCAAGATCAACTGTATTCGGGGGCAGGAGAGTCTTGTCAGTGGCTATCTGAATGTGTTCCAGTTAATGCAAACGTCTCATGTTAATGCAAACATCTCATGAACTTAAATGGAACTGGGCCTGCTCCACCTCAAACAGCAAAGAACTCATTCACGGTAGTGTGGAGTGCACAGTCATTCAAACCACTGGTTTTATTCCATCTCAATAAGAATGAAGGGGAACAAGCGTGCCAGAAAGAGTTCAGCAAAGGAGGCAGCTGCCATTCCCTAGAGGAGCTGCAAAAATCTAGTTTGTTGAACAAGGAATGGCTTCAGAATTTATTTATTTTTAGACAGATTGTATTCTGTCTCTCCAGACCTTTTCAGGGCGGCTCACAACAACAAAACAAAACCAGTCAGACAGTAAATCTTTCTCTCTCTCCTTCAACTCCTTCAGATAAACCTTGGCCAAGTTCAGACTGGCAATTTGAAGCGCTAGGGAGTCGTGGCAAAGAAAAACTGGAACAGACCCGAAACGGCTTGGTTGCGGTATTCCCATTCACACCGCAGCGAAAGAAGCAGGAGAATACCGTGGAGGAAGTACAACGGAGTGTTCACACTGTTGGGGTGCCCTGGCGGGCTGTTAGCAGCTCTTTCCGCGCTGGGCTGCATGCAATCCTTAGCATCTCCAGTTAAAAGGATGAGGGTGTACATGGTATTTCTGAACTGAGAGAGCCATAGAACATGGAGAGCCATGGCTGGTCTGAGCAGACAAGCTCTGACACAGAATATGGTAGCTTCATGCTTGCATTCTTGGATCCAACCCATTGGCAGTGGTACAAAGATCAGCTAAATTCCTAGCTGACACTAAATACTTGTTAAGTGTTTAGTTGGAAGCAGGTCTGTATATGTTCCCAGTGTATAGTTAATGGGTTGCATGTAACTCAAACACAGGTTTTTAGATAATGCTTTTCTACCAAGTCTTGGTCATCTTTAATGTGCATTGTGGTTAATTCATTTCTGTTATTAACACATTTTACTTTCCAATGTAAAGATGCCAGTTGTTATGGAAAATGTAGGAATGTTATGTATGTAGCCAATACTATGAGATAACAGGTATCTGTCTCCCTCTTGTGGATCATCCAAAATCTTTGTTTAGAACTTCGTCAAATTTTTTAATAAATGGTCCAAAGGCATTTTAAAATAAACATTTTTAAACTAAGAGTCTAGAATAAACATATATCAAATTTATCCAAAACACATCACACAAGTTAATCAAATTGATCCAAACCACATCACATACCACACAAAATTCATACAGAATTTATATATAGATGTACATTATAAAATAAAACATGCAGAAAATGTAACAAAATAACCAATAAGGCGGCTATGGCCACAATTCAGTGTAGAGTTAAGC
>NW_015214722.1:0-1750 GCF_001447785.1 Gekko japonicus | reverse complement strand
AAAGGGGAGATGTCCCCTTGCTCCCAGAGTGAGTCCCCCAGAGGCCTGCCTCACCGTGGGGGCCCATGGCGCTCTCTGCCCAGGACTCATCAAAGCCCGGAATCGACCCTGCAAAGCACCACAGGTCTCACCCACAGCTCCTGACTCAGACCAGTCCAATGCATCCTTCATGATCTACAGCCAGACCTGGATAGTGATGCAGTTTCAGTCCACTTCAGCGACCATTTGCAAGTGGATGATGTTGCCGTTTCACACAGTAAAATCCAGTTGCAAAGTGGATTGAAGGTGTGCGTGGATTTAGTGTGCGTGAAAGAGCCCTGGCAGAGTATATGCCCAAAGGAACCTTAGCTAAATGGAAATATCCTGAACCGTGGGTGAAGAGCCGGGAGTGCATGTTCACAGCTGCAGTCCTGAGGATCCTTTCGTCAGAGTAAGCCAGAATGAGTAACATGGGCCTCACTTCTGAGTAGACCTCCTAAGGTCCCTCCCCTTGTCAGGCTTTCCATTGCACAGGGAGGTGTCTCTGTTTGGGGTTTCTCACCTAACTTGCAGGTGAGTTTAGCAGAGGGGGGGCTGGAGATGCTTGCGTCAGGAGCAGTTCCCATCCCAGATCTGCAGCCATCTGGCCAGACAGAAGCAAGGCTGTTCCGTGCAGGACAACAAACCTTCAGTTCCTGCCATGTCCTTTCAGGCCTATCGCAGCAACAGGAAGGAGCCCCTGTGGGAGAGCAAATCTGGTTAGCAACTCCAGGTTGGAAAATACTTGGAGATTTTGGGGGTTGAGCCTGAGGGGGGGGCTTGGGGAGGGGAGGGGCTTCAGTGGGCTATGTTGCCATAGAGCCCACCTTTCAAAGCGGCCGTTTTCTACAGGGGAACTGATCTCTCTCACCTGGAGATCAGTTGTAATCCCAGGAGATCTCCAGCCACCACCTGGAGGCTGTGCATATAACAAGACAGTCAAAAGCTGCAGGACTGTACCCCAAAATACTTGACACTGGATTCAAAAGAAGCTCCTATGGCGATGCATTAGATGGAGGCTGGCCATAGAGCACAGGATATTAGGTTTACTGTATTATGTAGAGTGATAACTGAATGATCACACAGAATTGGAAACGTGCAGAGTGTTTGCAGCCTTAGCATTCATAGAAAACATTATTCTTGGCTCAGATATATTTTGTTCTATACCAAGACTTCCTCTATCTGTAGCAAGCGGTGAGGGGATTAAGACTTCCTGGATACTGCCCCCCCCCAAAGCCTTTTAAAACCCCCCGGTCACCCCCCCCCCCCCCCCAAAAGCCTTTTGGTCTTCTGCAATGAAGTATAATTGTGTTTCCTTGTAGTTCAAGGTTCCAGGCCTCGAAGTCTGAGCAAGGCAAATCACAACACGTTTAATACAAAATATTTTATCTCATCAAAAACAAGAGGACATTTTATAAATATACCGTTTCAAACAGCTGAAGAACGTTTTTTAAATATCTTTATTGTAAACATCTATAAATTTAGAACTGTACAATGACATAAGTAAATAAAGTCATCATATTATGGTAAGGAACAAAAGGGAACTCTAATAAAGTCCATATCCTCAAGTGAGCAGATAGCAATATCTTTTGCTGAACATTATTCAATCCGTGCATTTGATTCCCGTGATTAATAAAAGGATACCATTGTTGTTCAAACATTTCTCACGTATAGTTTTCTCTTAAATACCTCACAGTATTATACCCCACATAGATCCCAAAGAGCACTTTGG
>NW_015214721.1:0-1738 GCF_001447785.1 Gekko japonicus | reverse complement strand
TTGGCATCTCTTATGTTCTTATGTGCTGCCGGGAGCAATGTGCTCTGCATGGCATAGGAGCTCCTGGGGCTCGCTTCTCCAGCAGCCCAGTTTAAACTGGACTGCAGGAGAAAATGAGCCCAGGATCTTCTCTGCCACAGGAAGCAATGTGTTCCACACAGCACAGAAGTTCCTATGGTTCACTCCTCCAGCAGCCCAGTTTAAATTGGACAGTAGGAGAAAGTGAGCCCAGTATCTTCTGTGCTGCTGGAACAACGTGCCCCCCCATGGCTCAAAAGCGTGGCTGGGGCCCAGGTTGGGTGGCATGGCACCAAACCACCCCACAAGGCATGAACCCACAAGCACTTGGAGCCCGGCTCCACTACTCCCCTGGCCTGGACCGCCATTCTTCCAGCAAGGAGCTCGCTGGCGGCAGGAGGGTCAGGGAGCAGCTCTGAGCCACGTTGCTGGCCAAAGACCATAGACAGGGTGACTTACTGGCTGCTTCAGGATGTCTGGGCACAGTATTGTTGATGGGTGGTGGCAGTGGCAGTGCCTCGGTAGGCAGGGCAGCAACTCCCAGCTTGCTCCACTCAGCTGGAAGAAGGGCTGCTGGAAGCAAGCACCATTTATAGTGCAGGTGGTGGCTAAGCAGAAAGGCAGGGCCACCCACTCCTCAGATCCCTGCACTGCAATGAAAATCTGTGCACTGGGGTCCAGAAATCGGTGGTCTAGTGCAGGCTAGTGCACCTTGGGGGAACCTTGCTGTCAATATATTTGTATCTTTAAGTTAAACTTTACAACATTGCCATCACTGGTCTTGTTAATGTATTAAACACATTTTAGTATATTGTTGCAAAAATTATTTACATCTAAATAAAATATTCCTCAAAATATAAATTTCTACAGCATACATAGGAATTGGGTTTTTTCTAATGGGGTGGGCAAAACACGGAAAAAATGGAAGTTCGTGGAGGTTCATGTTATCGGGTTTTCATGAACCTCCAAACCACGAATTTCCATGGACTTCTCCATTGCATAAACTGGTTCATGCTTTGGGAAGGTTCGTAGGGCTGCAGCCCCAACCACAAGTGAGCTCTGAAAGCATTTAAATGTTTCCAAAGCCCACCTCCGGGTTGGGTCAGCCCAACTGATCTCTGAGAGTGAGCTCTGAAGGCGTATGAAGGTCTTTGGAGCTCATCTGTTTGAAGGTATTTACATGCCTTCATATCTCACTTGGTTGGATCACAGGCTGGTGGTGGGCTCCGGCCGCATTTAAATACTTTCAGAGCTCACTTCCAGTTGGGCTGCTGACCCGGAAGTAAGCTCCAAAGGTATTTAAATGTTGTCAGAGCCCACACAAACCCCTGGTTCACAAACCGGCCAGGTTCGTGCTCGAACCCGGGTTTGCTTGTGGGTACGTGCCCATCCCTATTATCTAATGCTGTACATTTTCTTACATTAAAAGTTTCATACTACCCATTTCGAGTAAAACCCTTCGTTTCATTCAGTTCCGGGGGGGGGGGGATCACAAGCCTTTTTCAGTGCTCCCCTAAATGTTACTATTGGAAAAATTGAAGAAGTTGTTACATTTTTTTCATGTTGCACATTTTGAATGAGAAAATAATTTGCCTAAGTAAGCATTTCACTGACTCTAAAAGAGAAATATTTCATAGGAGGTTTTAAAGTTTTCCCCAATCAATAGGCCATGTTAATTCACTGAAATAATTATGAATAGGATACGAGGGTGCCTCACTAT
>NW_015214720.1:0-1761 GCF_001447785.1 Gekko japonicus | reverse complement strand
CAGTTACTGGTAAGCAACCTGCTTTTCATGTACCAATTTGTATTAAGATACCCAGTATCTAATTGTTCCCTCCAGTGATATCTAGTGTGTGACATCTGTGGAGAATAGAGTGGCTTTGGGTTGGGGTGCGTGTGGAGAGCAGTTGAGGTTCTGTTCTTTAGTTTTCTGGTTTGGGGTTCCACCTTTACTTTAGTAACAATTGTTGTCCTTTCCAGTTTGCTTTTGATTTTTTGGTTTGCTGTTTTGCTTATTTGGTGGCAGCTGTCTTCATTCCAGTTCTTCTGCCCAATTTTTAATTCTTGTTGCAACCACATTTTAATTCCATGTCACTTTTTTTTTTTGCATCTTGTTCTCTCCTAGGTGTTCTTTGAACTGTCATTTGGTATTCAGTAAATCTGCAGTTATTTGGTATATTTTTCTTTTAAGGCATTTTTTGCTGGAAATGAAGAAGATAAATTTGTTATCTTGTTTTGATGCAGTTATCCCTGCTGCTCTTCCTTCTGGTATTTCTTTTTGATAGTCTCCTTTCCCTGAGAATTCTCATGGTGAGAACTTTATTCTTTCATCTTCTTGTGAGTCTCAAATCATGTTGTGCTCACTTTCCTGTTTTTTAATAATAATTTAAATTGTTGGAGTTTTGTGATCAGAGCTCCCATCCCATTGGCGTAGAGAGCAGCAAGATTAATAGGAGAGAAAAAATAAATAACATACAGCCAAACTAGATGAAATGCTGGAGATCTGATTTCTTGTTTTAAAATTTCCATTGATAGCCATTGTAGGAGTTCCTGGATTGGATTGGGACTACAGTGTGGGGAGAGTGGGTTAATATTTTCTCCTTATTAATTTTTCTCTCTGAGGGCAAATAAT
The DNA here is from genome assembly GCF_001447785.1 of Gekko japonicus. NCBI lineage: Eukaryota > Metazoa > Chordata > Lepidosauria > Squamata > Gekkonidae > Gekko > Gekko japonicus. Next base: position 894 of record NW_015214720.1, on the reverse strand, counting down.
AGCTCAAGGTCAGGGGATTTAAATTGGGAAATTGATTTGGGGGAAAAGGCTAACACACTGCTTCAGTTTAATTCAGGGGCTCCTGTGACTCCTATTACTAGAAGCTTTAAAAGACAGATGATCTGAACATGGATCACCAACGTTTCATCTAATTCTGCCATTTTCATGCCCTTTGTCTCTTCTCTCTTTTTAATCTTGGGTGCTCATTTTTTTACAATGTTAACATTAATGACTTGGATTCTATGACATAGTTCCCCATTTGTTTTCTCTGGCAACTGCAGAAGTTATCTCCTGCTGCACTTGCTTCATCTATATTAGCATTTCCATGTGTGCAGGTGCTCCTTGAAAACATTGATCTTTTGCACATTGAAGTGTTGGCAGTGGAGGAAGTGAGCAATACAGCAAAGAACAGTGACAGTGGCCGGATAGAAGCATGAGAGGAGCGATGCCATAGGTACCAAGCCTGAGTTTTTTATGATGATGATGCATCATGTGCAACATAAGGTCTCAGTCTTCTGTGCCCTTACTCACTGTGAAGAAGAGATTTAATGGTATTTTGAAGAATTTCTCAATTTATTTATTTGGAAATTTTCTGTGCTGCCTCTCCAAGGAAACTGTCCAAGGCAGCTTATAAAATATAACACAATAAAATCATAAAATGCTTTAAAATTGTTAATTAACTCCCAGCATTAATAACCTGGCCAGAACATAAAACATTATAAAACATGGAGCAGCTTAAAAGGAGTCGAACTGGTGTCAGGCTAAAAGGTATTAAAAGCTCAATGCTCGTAAAAGCTTTGGTAAAAAGAAATATTTCAACTTGGCATCTAAGAGTAGCAAAGGTATCAGGTGAGCTTCAAAGGGTCTTCACAGGTAGGTGCCACCACTGAAAAT
>NW_015214719.1:0-1768 GCF_001447785.1 Gekko japonicus | reverse complement strand
TTAGCTATTTGCAGCCAAAAATCCAATTGCGTTAAAATTGAAAGGTAGTTTAAGTCCAACCAAACAAAATTGGTGTAAAAAAACGTATGGAATTCATATATAAAGGCTAAAATAAATAATTTAGAAGGCATATTCTCTCAAGAAACATTATCTAACTTTATATCAAAACCGATTCCAGTATTAGAATATTTAACACAGCAAGAAGAGACACCAAATATAATAGATGATTTACATCTTTGTTAAATGTAGAATATTATAACGAAGAATATACACAGAATATCATATATTTCTTTTATTATATGGTATTTACTTCAGTGTAGTAGCTCTATCATTCTTATATTGTATATATGTTTCTTGATTAATGACCTTGAACTCATTATAATAAAATGTATATTTGGGGGTGAGACTTTTGTTAGCGAGGGAAGTCAGTTCTTGGGAAAGCAATACATGTGGATCTCTCTCTGTCCTTTGACCTTGCCTAGGCGGTCAAACGCTCCCACCGTCGATTGGGTTTGGCCCAGAAGCTGATGGACCAGGCCTCGCGAGCCATGATCGAGAACTTCAACGCCAAGTACGTCTCCTTGCACGTGCGTAAGAGGTGAGTCTCCTCTCTGGTGCGAGGGGAGGTGAGCGCAAGGGGAGGGTCGACCCAGTACAGAAATCCCCTAATTTTTCCTCTTGTCTTGCAGTAACCGGGCCGCTCTCCACCTCTATTCCAACACCCTCAATTTCCAGTAAGTGGTTGTGACGGACGCGGGGCTAGACTTGGGAAACCCAGGTTTGGGAAGCCGCTTCCTGTCTCTCAGCCTAGCCCCTCGGCAAGGGTAAAACAATGAAAACTCGGTGTGGTTGCGGAGCTGGACTCAGGCAGGGCCGTCCCGGGTTCGAATCCACACTCTGCCATGAAGCTGGCCGCTCAGCCTAGCCTTATCTTGCAGGGTTGTTGTGAAGGCAAAAATGGAAAGGTGGTCATCTGCGGCCTTCCAGACATCCTTTGACGGATACTGCTACAGCAGCTAATATTTTTATCTTATTTAAAATATTAATATCCCGCCTTCCTACCTGTCACCTGTCTTAAAGGCGCCGCTGGAATTGAACTTTGTTCTGCTCCTTCGGACCAACACGGCTGCCCACCAGAGTCTATTAAACCCAGAAAAAGAGAAGCAGCAGTACAAGGCAGCGTGGTGTAGTGGTTAATGTCAGACTAGGATCTGGGAGGCCCAGGTTCGAATTCCCACTCGTGCCATGGGAGCTCACTGGGTGACCCGGGGCCAGTCACACACTCTCAGCCCAGGCTACCTCACAGGGTCGTTGTGAGGATAAAAAGGAGGAGAGGAGAAGAATGCGAGGTGCTTTTGAGTCCCCGCTGGGGAAAACGGGCATGGTACAAATAAAGTAAAAGAAAAATAATGTAGCCACAAGTGATAATGCATTAAATACTCAGGAAGATAAGAACTGTTTTATCTTGGTACTTGCAAACCTTTGGAATCGTGACACAGTGTGATGGAGGCTGCCACAAAATAGCTGCCGCCGCTTACTGTCAGTCACACAATGAAGCGCCCTGTGGTGGTAGCTATCGCCAAAGCAGCATTTTGAAAACTTTGCACTGCCAATCAGCAGTCTTGCTGGGCAGAAGCGCTACCTGGCCCCACCTTGGTGCCCATGGGCACCACATTGGGGGACCCCCTGCCCTCTAAGGTAAGTGGGTGTGTCCCAGACAGAGATCAGAGGCTGGGGGCGGGGCAAGCCTGAGGACACCTAAGGTGTT
>NW_015214718.1:0-1794 GCF_001447785.1 Gekko japonicus | reverse complement strand
CTTAACCACTACACCAAACTGGAAGAATGAGTGTAATAGAAAGATGGGCACCTTAAAGAATCTACTCTTGGGGGCTGGGGTGATTCTCTTCTTCAGTTCCCATAGTGTTGTAGAAGAAAGTCAAGTCCCAGAGCTGTCCCTAACTCCTTGCACCTCTGCTGCCTCCGGTGGCCATGGTATCCCACTGCAAGTGCCGTTCAGAAAGCCAAGGGAAGGGGAAGCGAAGCTTACCTCACTTGACCTCCAGATCCTTCCACTGTGCCGTTTACAAAGAGAAAAGGTGTGACATGGAAGCCAAAGAGAGAAGAGAAAGCAAAGGGGGGGGGAGGGAGAGAATTAAAACCCACACAGCCGTCTAGTGTGCCGAGAACACCCCGGCCTTTGTGGCGATGTCGTTGGGAGAAAGCCTCTCGTCAAGTGCGCAACGCCACCACTCGACGTGGCTGGTGGGCACGTTCTGCACGCACTCCGGCGACCCTTGGCATCTCTCCCCCTCCACCCCTTCCCTTTTGGCATGGCGGAGTCAATAAAATCAGATCGAGGCTTAACGGTCCTCCACAAAAGGAGAAGTGGCAGCGAGGGGTGTATGTGTGAGAAGTGAATTGGCTTTTCAAGCGCTGGAGCCCGTCCAGCTCCCCGAGAAGTGGGGAGGGAGATTGGCAGTGCCAGCCTTTGAGTGGCAGGGCCCTCGCGAGCAAAGTTGTCGGGAAGTCATCCCGTTGGGCCTTCGCTTGCCAGCTCCCACTTGTGATGCGACGGGAGGGTGCGGGACAGATTGGCAGGCGCCGGGGCTCGTGGAAGGGAGAGCGTGGATGGATGGATGGGGGAGATCGGCTCTGGAAGGGTGCCAAGGTTCCGTGGCGTTCTGCCACGAAAGCAGGGTGTTCCTTTTCTTTTCCTTCTTTTTCGGTCTTCTTCCCCCTCCTCTTCTCCCAAGCAGGCTGGCACGGAAAGCCTCCCTGAAAAGGATCTGACAGTTTGAACGACACTCGATGGCTTAGTTTCGGCGTTCCCGGCCTGGCTCGCCAGCCAAGCAGGTCTGCGGCATGAAAGACTCTATTAGGCCCCTCGATGTTGGGTCCTTCGCTCCCTTTTGACCCGAGGTACTTGAGGACAAAAGAACACAACGGGCAACTTTTCAGGAAAGTCGAAAGGACGCGCAAAGGGAAGACGGCCACTCGGAAGGGATGCTGAGGGCCTCCAAGACCCCACACACACAGAGACACACTTCCTGGGGTGGAGTGGCATCGAACAGAGAAGGTGGAGGGAATTCTTTCAAGGCACAGATGGGCAGGAGAGGGACGGGGAATCCAATGGGGGGTCGCACTCCAAGCGGCTTAATTAAGACATATCAAGAATGTGTTCTCCAGCGCCAGGGTCCGTCGCCAGCCATCTTTCATTTACCTGCTGAAAGCAGGTGTAAAAGGAGAAAGTAGAATCGCAGAATCGCAGAATCGCCAAGTTGGAAGGGGCCCTACAGGCCACCTAGTCCAACCCCCTGCTCGATGCGGGATCAGCCTAGAACAAAGGTGTCAAACTCATTGATTACGAGGGCCAGATCTGAGATCAATTTCACTCTGTTGGGCCGGGACATGTCTGCCATAAAACGTAACACCAGGTACCAGAGATAGAAACTGTATAGAGGACAGCAGCTGGCCAGCCCCGAGTTGGCGTGTCCTCACTGCAAGGCCCCCTGGGCTGGGAGGGGGGTGCAGAGGGAAACCCACAGAGGCGAACTAGAGAGGCAGCAGCCCAGCGCTGGGCTGATGCTCCCACAATGTTTGACTGCTGCAG
>NW_015214717.1:0-1800 GCF_001447785.1 Gekko japonicus | reverse complement strand
AGTTTTTTGCCTTTTCTGTCCCTGCTTGATTATAAGAAAACTACATAATTTTGCATTGCAATTTTAATTTTTAAAATTTGAACAACTCATCTTAAGGGGGAAAGGGATAGAGGGAGACATATGCCTAGTTCTCATTTAGTTAAAGTCTGTGATTTACAAGTTTTAAATATTGCAACAATCAGTCCCTGAAAGAAAGGGACTGCAGGACCCAAATGTTGGTTTTGCACTTATTTGATTTTTATTTTACTGTTATGTTCTATTTATGCATTGTTGTCAGGGTAAAGAATCATTGGGTATATACCAACACTAAGCCTCATGAAAGCTGAGTCCTTTCAATGCCTATGAATTTAAAGCCACAGTATGTAATAATTTCACCGTACAGACCATCATTTATCTTAAGCATTATGAATTCCACTACAAAGGTAAAATTTCTAACTTTAAACTGCAGAGGATTAAATTCTCCCATTAAAAGAGAACGTGTGACTGCAGCTATATTGAGGCAGAATGCAAGCATTGTATTTCTGCAAGAAACGCACCTAAAAAGTACACAGGGAAAAATATTAACATCTTCTAAATTCTCTCAACAATATAAAGCCCCAGGAACATCGAAATCACGTGAAGTGGCCATATTAATAAACAAATCAGTGAGGTTCCAATTACTTAAAGTTGAAAAAGACTCGACAGGCAGATACATCTTTATTAATGGTATCTTAAATGGCACAGCAACTACCCTTGCATCTATGTATGCACCAAATGATGGTCAATTAGAATTTATTACAAACACATTTTTTAAATTAGAAGCATTTAGTACTGACCTTTGTATAGTCGGAAGTGACTTGAACTATATTGCTAATAATAATTTAGATAAGTCCAAGGGTCCATCTATAGCTAAACAAAAAGTAAAAACTACGGGTCAAACAGCATTAGATCTTCTTTTTCAACAATTCCATCTCAAAGATGTATGGAGGTTTTTAAACCCTACGATGAAAGATTTTACATATTATTCTTCAAGATATTCAACCCATACAAGAATAGACTACCTCTTGGTTTCTTCATCTATTGCTAATTATTTCACAGATGCACAAATTGGAGCCAGGATATGGTCTGACCACTCCTGGGTGGAGGGCAGCATGGGATACCAAGAAAGAAAAACACAACAATATAATTGGAAATTAGACTCTAAACTAGGGGTCCTCAAACTACGGCCCGCGAGCCCCATGCGGCCCGCTGAAAACATTTATCTGGCCCGCCGGGTGTTTTTGCCGCCGCTGCCTGTCCTGCTTAGCAGCCGACTCGTCCCGGGCCCGCAGTGTGCATGTGTGGAATGTGCACCGCACTCAGGGCCCAAGTCAATCAGGGCTCAAGTCAATCAGCACATGATGTGGTCCTCTTCTCAGTTCCACACCGCGCGGCTTTGTGGAGGAGGGGGGGCGGGATGGTCGGCTAGTTCCGCCCCCACCCCGGCCCAACGGAGAGCTACTTCCGGCTGGGTCAGGTGACTGTTCATTCTCCTCCTCTCCAGCCAAGTCGCATGGTGGAGGAGGAGGGAACAGCCCCAGCACGTGCTATTTCTGCCCTGGCACGCACAGGGCACCCAGAGCTGTAGCCTGCCTGCTGCAGAGGAAGACTGTCCTTTTTAGAGGGGGCGCGTCGTGCTGCGGCTGCCTGTGACTCCGTTCAGAGACGGACCCTGCTGTGCTCAGCACAGGCAAGTGTAATCCGCTGCGCACACCGCCGGGAAAAGGGCGGGGGTGTGTGTGTCTCATCTCGGGGCAGAGCTGACTCGGGAGCTACCGGCAG
>NW_015214716.1:0-1981 GCF_001447785.1 Gekko japonicus | reverse complement strand
CTGAGAAAAGCCCTAGGTTTGCAGAAAAAGAAGAAAAGAAAAATACACAGAGGTTAAACCCCCCAAAATAATAGAAGCTGCACCAGTACCTTTAAGAAATGAATGACCACTGCAGTGGTTATCATGGTGGTTTCTAGGTAGCCACAACAACATTGCCAAACTTCCAGCCTTGGTTTCTAACAGTGGGGGGTGGGGAGAGGGCCCTTTCTAGGCCTGTTTTGGCCTTTGAGGGAGGACTCACCAGGACGAAGCTCAGCATTAACGACTGACAGGTCCAGCTGCTTGCTACTATTCAACACCGGCCAGTCCACCAAACAAAAGGCAGCATGGTATACTAGTTGAAGTTTCAGACTAGGGAAAAGGGAGGATATGGGGGTGCCAGGAGAAGGGAAAGAAGAAATTATGTGGAGAAAGTGAGCTCCCCCTCGCAAGTCCTTGTGGGTTCCCCATTGTGCAGATGGCCCCAGTAGCCAGCATTGCACAACTAGGCGTGGCCTAGCCTAGGGACTGGTACCATGCAACTCAGCCAGAGTTTTTCCTGGGAGAGGCTGCCAGGGGGAGGGAAGGAGTGAAAGCTGAAGGGAGGGTCATATAAAGATAGGTTGTCTTGTGCATGGAAGGAATGAAGGAAGCAGGAAAAAGGGGAAGTCTATGGGGGCTTTCAGGGAAGGGAAAGCGGAAATAGTGGGGAAGGGGGGACATGAGATCTCCTCCTTGCTGGTCCTTGCGGGTCCCTTGATTGTCGTAGCCTAAATTACAGCTGCTGCTGCTGCTGGAATGCATATAGCAGCCCTCCAAGATGAAAATATTACTGAGATTTCTTGATTTTAACATTTTGTATTCTGTGTGTGTTTTTTAAAGTCAATATTCAATCTTCAGCTAAGGATAGGGGAAAACATATCGAAACGTTTGGCAAAACAGGACAGAAAATGAAATATGATAGAGTCACAGATCCCAGACAAAACAGCCAAGGAGTCTCGCAGTGCTTGAAAGCCCAGCTACTTTCTCCTGGCACAAGGATCTGTGAGCCAAGACCCCTTTGCCAGATGCTGGAAGCGTAACGCTGCTTATAGCTCCCACTGTGTATTATTAGGCTGCCCCTTTTGAGGATTTCCGTCATCGGTTTATGCAAAATGATTTCGAAAGATGGGACAGAGAACAAACGGGTCTTCAAAACATATTTAGTTTGGTTACAGAGGAGTCTATCAGGCATATTTGTAATCCTACAAGGAAATGAGGGCAGCAGTCATGGTTCTCCACTTTTCACAAAACCACCTGTGAGGTAGGGTTGCCAGCTCCAGGTTGGGAAATTCCTGGAGATTTGGAGGTGGAACCAGGGGAGGGAGGAGTTTGCGGAAGGGCGGGACCTCAGCAGGGTATAGAGTCAGAGTCGAAGAATCCGCCCTCCAAAGCAGACATTTTCTCCAGGAGAACTAATCTCTGTTGTCTTTTGATCAGTTGTAATTCTAGGAGAGGGGCTGCGGTGGCTCAAGTGGTTAAGACACTGAACTGCAGGCTGTGGAAGGTCAGTAGTTCAGCAGTTCGAGACCCGAGTGTGCCGCATGACGGAGTGAGCTCCTGCCTCTGGCCCCAGCTCCCGCCTACCTAGCAGTTCGAAAGCAAGAAATTGCAAGTAGATAAACAGGTACCGCTTCGGTGGGAAGGTAACACCGTTCCGTGCACCTCGGCATCTAGTCATGCTGGTTACATGACCACGGAAACGTCTTCGGACAGCGTTGGCTTTTCGGCTTAGAAATGGAGATGAGCACTGCACCCCCAGAGTCAGATTCGACTGGCTTTCGAGCAAGGGAAACCTTTACCTTTAATTCTAGGAGATCTCTGGGCTCCACCTGGAGGCTGGCAATGCTAGAGATAGGTTACCTCGAAGAAAAACAAAACAAAAAAGACCCAAAACAATTGGTTCGTTCACAACTAGCAACCAGTTCTCGTATTTATTTACTGAGGGAGGGGAGAAGGCAGC
>NW_015214715.1:0-1791 GCF_001447785.1 Gekko japonicus | reverse complement strand
AGAGGAAGGCAATGGCAAAACCACATCTGCTTCCCAATTGCCTAAAAAGACCCTTGCTGGGGCTGCCATAAGTCAGTTGCAATTTAACAGCACATATGTATGTATATATATCTGGATGAAATTTTATAATAAAAGGAAGAGGGCTATTTTCCCCCAAGTTACAAAGTTCCACAAATTCTTAGTGGTTCCATCTAATACATTGAAGCAAAGAAATTAAACTTCCTATTTTACATAGGTTAGTTGAGGGAGATAGTGTTCCATTTTACTTTATATTTTTTCCATTTTACTTTATATTTACAGGCACACTTTGCTGCTTTACATCTGCATTCTTATATTCTGAAGCCTGTTCTGCCACTGGGCTAATGTGCTCAGGAGAGTATCTGCTAAATAAAGCTGGCAAAGACTTGCTAGGCTTCTTAGGACCTTTTTACTGACAGATGTCATTCCCATTAATATTGTACCTTAAGAACTTTTGGCAGTGAGCCATTTGTATTAGCCTCTCTCTCTCTCTCTCTCTGCATGAATTCTAGGATTTAAGAATGTTTGCTGATGTGTAACAGCAAGTAAATTTGTGTAGAGTGGGCTTTACCCCCTTTCAGAGTGATCTCATATTTTTTAAATACAACTGCTTTTGAAAATGAAAGCTTTTCCATTATCTTCATTTTTAGACTGAGGGTGAAAATAAAGGAGAGGGAGGGGACAGAACAAAGGAAACTGTCTTTGGTAATTCAGCTGTGGCTCCTGTTCATAAATGAAATTATAGCTGAAAACAAAGGTAGGCTCTTTGAGTTCTTCCTCCAAGGAGTCTGGGCCGCATCCAGGCAATTATTTCCTTTTTCATTTCAGAAGTGTCTCCTGAGGAGCAGGTAACACTGAGATAGTGACTTTCTCAAATTTCATGGCTGAGTAGGGATTTGACACCAATCACCATATTCAAGTTCAACATGCTAGCTAACATGACACTGTCTCTTAAAACGAGTCATTCTGAACTACCTTGATATTTGCTGGTGTGATCAAAGAGTAATGCAAAATCTCTTTAGATCAAGAGTTATGTTACTGAGTTTGATGCTCTGGGAGAAGTTCCTCTCCTGTCCATTCCATTTAGCCTTTTACAACTCAGCATCAAACCATCCCATATGACAAATGCTATTTATTTATTTATTTATTTATTTGATTTTTACCCCGCCCTCCCAGCAAAGCCAGCTCAGGGCAGCTTGCAGGAATATAAAACAGTACAATAAATAATAAAACCCAATCAAGCATAAATTTAAAACCATAACTATACAACTTAATAAAGTGCTAGCATTAACTCCTCAGCATCATGATCTACCATGTTGCATTCATGTTCATGGAGGTATAAGGGATAATATGGGTGGTGTGTCACCTGTACACCAAGGAATTTCATCTTGTAAACTATTAAAATCTAACCTGTATAGATTAAAAAAGTCAAGGTGATTTGCATAATGGTACTTACGTTGCATAATTCTGCTACCCACTGGGAGAAGAAAGGTACTTTGCAGGGCTTTGAAGTTCCCTTTTGACACAGAAATACCATTCAACCACTGCACTAATTTCAGATATTTTTTTGAAGGGTGTAGAGTAGATCAGTGATTCTTAACAAGTCATCCATAGTGTACTTTCAAGTATTTCCCTGGGACCAAAATAACAAAGGAGAACTCTGAAGCCTTTTCCAAAGCAAGCAGATATGAATAACAAATAATAACTCCAGTCTTGTACTCCACTGCAGTTATAGTAGATATCTCTCCTTATCTCTCCTTATATATTATATAT
>NW_015214714.1:0-1719 GCF_001447785.1 Gekko japonicus | reverse complement strand
ACTTTTAGAACTTCTACATATACAATGACTTTGGGTTATATGCAGCAATCTTCTGTGGTATCCAGTTAATAATCTTCCATGCAACAATGGCAGAGATATCATATTTTATTTGTTCACCTTTATTAAAAAAACAAAAAACAAACCTCCCCATCCCTGAGATGTAAGTGAATTTTTGTCTTTTTATTACCAGCATGCTCACCGGGCAGAATGTACTGGATTAAGAGATTTTCCCCTTGTCATTCACTGCCCCAGAAAATGCATCCATATGGGAATGGTTAGTAGCAGACATTTTCAACCACAAACTGTCAGTCATCCACCTTCCTTTCATAGACAGACAATGGAAGCATATTTGAACATCATGCCTTCTTTCTGTATCCCTGCTTCCCTCAGAAAAGCTCTACAAATAGTTCCATGTTGTTGCAGTTCCTTAGGCTCCCACCTCATTCCTACATTTCCCAAGCTCAAAGCTTGGAAGAACATGATTCACTGATGTGTTAGCAAGAATTCCAGACACTGTGTTCATTCCAGCAGGGCACCACAGTCTGCCACAAGTGGACCAGGACCAGGTCCCATATTCCTCCACAAGCTGCTTCATGAGCACAGCTTAGGACATCTCCAAGGAGACAACATTATGTGTGGTGTCCCTGACCCTACTCTCCAGTCAATACAGAGAGGGCACCCTCCCATCCTCGTGAATCCTCTGGTGAGCAGAGAGATCCTTTTGTTTGCTGAAGCAGTCTCCGCAAGTGTCACAAATGTAAGGCCTATCCCCTCGGTGCTCCTTCTGGTGCTTATAAAAATTGGACGGGTCCCCAAAGGTTTTCCCACAGTCTGTACACGGGTAGGGCTTCTCAGTCACGTGGCTCCTCTGGTGCTTGTAAAAATTGGAGGCGTCTGCGTATCGCTTCCCACACTCGGTGCAGTGGTAAGGTTTCTCACCCGAGTGAATCCGCAGGTGCGTGGTGAGGTGGTACAGCCGGGTAAACCTCTTCCCGCAAACAGCACAGGGGAAGGGCCTCTCCCGCCAGTGGATTCTCTTGTGCAAAGCAAGTTCTTGCTTCACTCTGAAGCTCTCCCCACACTCACGACATTGGTGAGGCTTTTCTCCCCAAAAGAAGGTCCTTGTTTGGCTTTCTATGTCCTTCAGTTCCTCCCTGGCCTTAAGGGTCGGTGAAGAGAGGAACGCTGGAAACTTTCTAGGCCCTGTTGTTTGAATAGTAAGTTCATCATCTGAAGAGCTGCCCTGTTCACCCAGTCGCTTGTCTTCCTCCCACTCTGAGGACGTTGCCTCACCCATATTCCCCCACGTGTCCTGGGGCGTTTTCAGGGCTCCAGAGTCTTCCTCAGACGGGGTATCCGTGGTCCGGCTGGCAGTCCTGGAGCCTGCTGAATCTTTTTTAGAAAGAAAGGTCATTTTATTCCCATCACCACACTCAAATTATTTTTAGCAACAGGATGCACTTGCGGTGCTTTCTGTTGGACCCCATTTGTACAAACAGCAGAATCATGTGACAGAAGGTCTTCCTGGGCTGTGCCACATCAGACTGCAGGTGAAGGTCAGCATATCTGAATGATCCTCCATTGGGGGGGGGGAACCTCCTTCCATGTTAAAAGTACGTCAGAACAAAGGGATCAACTTAGCCTTCTCTACTGCATGCCAATTTTATAAGAACACAGAGCATTTTCATAATAATAACCAGGGGTCATTTCCTGCGGGAG
>NW_015214713.1:0-1855 GCF_001447785.1 Gekko japonicus | reverse complement strand
TTTAGTTCATGCGTATGGGAGCAGCCCCTCCCCCGCTCTCTTTTCTTGCCATTCTCGGGGGGGGACTTAAATTGCCGGTATTTCACTTTCACTCAACTCACTGTTCATTGTTGGTCATACGACCTCGCTCAAAATGCGTTTTGAACGCTCAATCTCCGACGCTTGTCCCGGTCAGCGGCTCTAGTTCCATTCAGACACATAGCGGCAGGACCGTTGGGGCAGAAGAATGCCCCAATTCCCCAGCATCGTGCTGGTGAAGAGGCCACCCTTCAAAAGCCCCATGGCTAGGAGTCTTTCACAAAGGCCCTCCTTGGGGGTAATGAACAATCGTCCACCCTCCTAACTGCTAGCGTGCAGATTGCACCCCTGGGAGTTCCGGGAGGTGTGCCTGCCAGCGTGTCACCATAAACTGGAAGTTCGTAATTCCAGGAGATCTCCAGCCCCCCACCTGGAGGTTGGCAACCCTAAGTCACACCTGTTGATTTCATAGGGTTTTTAAGGAAAGACACAAACAAAGACGGTGACCCTGGACTTCCTTGTTGGTCTCCCATCCAAGTATTAACCTGGGGCAACCCTCCTTAGCTTTCAAGATCTGATGAGCCTGGGCTATCTTTTAGGTATTGAGATTCAAAAAATAGCAGAGGTAGATTAAAGCAGCCAGACACATGTTTATTTGTCTATAAAAAGAATACTAAAGCATAAAGGGACTTGGAGAACAAAAGTAAAACAAGTCATCCTTACTAGCTCTAAACTACATGTTGCTTCTCTAAGAACTTAACTTCAGATTTCGAGAGAAGACTTCAAAGAGAGGGACAACAAAGACCAATAAACTGTAACCCTATGCTTTCTTCCTTGGCTCATCCCCAAACTACTGATTAACCAATTGGAGATTCCCAACACTAGCTAATTATGCATTCTGTCACCTAGGTCTAGTGGGAAATATGTATTGAGATATATGTCAGAGTGATAGCGGTAGCAAGCAGTTACTATAGATCAGTTTGATCTGTTTGTCAGACCTAGCTGTCATCCTAGTAATCATGTAATTACAGCCAGGTGTTTCTAGCAGGTGTTGCTCTTTCAGGTCTTGTTAGAATTAGTGATTACATCACCTTGTTAGAGATTGGCTGGAGTTTAGCATAATAGCTATCAGCTTAATAAACTGGGGGGGGGACTCAGTTCTCATAGACTAAAGCACGACATGCTGTTCAATAGCCTGTAAATATATCTGTATATATATTCACCTTTATAACTATATAAACTCTCCGTGCACCTTAATAACTGGTCAGTCTCCCACTTCTTATTTACAATACCCAATAGGGTTATCGGCCCAGCTGTGGTAGACTGTACTGGCTGGTGGAGACTTTCTACAGAGAGTAATTGTTGAGAGTGGTGAACAGAGGTAGATGAGTGAAACTGGATGGGAAAGTTTCAAGGACGGCGTTCTGAACTGGTTGACAGGCAGTGATTCACCAGGTTCAGTGGAAGACGTGGCTCCTGACTCATCGGCTGACAGCAGTTTGTTGGAGATTGAGGACAACGGGAGACCTGTGGAGGTAATTCTAGCGGTTCCTGTAAGAGGAGGTGAAAGCTCTATGGCCCAGTCAACCATAGCCCTCATAGACAAACTTACTGACTCCTCATGGAGTTTAAAAATGGAGTGGTTCCTGAAGAGGGAAGCCCTTTGGCGGTTTGTACACAACCCTCTTCTAAGCCCCATGTCTGCAGCTGATGCAATGTCAGACGAGAAAGCTTTGGAACATATCATACTTAGTCTATCTGACTCACAGCTGGTGTTTGTCCGGTCCCAGCAGTCCGCAAAAGGTGCATGGGATGCCCTGCAGGGGGTGTATGCAAG
>NW_015214712.1:0-2194 GCF_001447785.1 Gekko japonicus | reverse complement strand
ATAGCCGAAAGATATCCCTACAATATACCCCAAAATCGTCCAGCTTCTGCTTGAAAACAACCAGCGAAGGAGCATCCACCACCTCCCGAGGCAGTCTGTTCCACTGCTCAACTACTCTTACAGTTAGGAAGTTTCTCCTGATATTTAGCCGGTAACAATTCCCTTGTCATTTCCACCCATTAGATCTACTCTTGCTGTGCATCCCTTCCTTTCTACTGCTATAATGCTGGCCCTTTCATGTGTAGATTGCTATACTTAGGGAATCTCCCTAATCTGCTTTTAAAGCCATCTATGCCTGCGGCTGTCGCTACATCTTCTGGTAGTGAATTCCACATTTTAATCACTCGCCATGTAAAGAAGTAGATTGATGTGAGGATTGCTAGGCTCAGAGGATCTTCCAACCTTCCTCCCGGCTGACACCTTCTCTCTTTCTCTTCTCCATCTTGTGACCATGAGAGCGGGGCATGCTTTCCTGCATCTCCAGCCATAGGAACATCAGAAGAGCCCTGCTGGATCAGACCCATTGTCCATCCAGTCTAGCATCCTGTCTCACACAGTGGCCAACCAGTTTTTTTCTGGAGAACCAACAACAGGGCAGCGAGGCCGAGGCCTCCCCCTGATAAGAACATCACAAGAGCCCTGCTGGATCAGCCCAGTGAGGTTCCATCTGGTCCAGCATCCTGTCTCGCACAGTGGCCAACCAGTTTTTTCTGGAGAACCAACAACAGGGCAGAGAGGCTGAGGCCTTCCCCTGATAAGAACATCACAAGAGCCCTGCTGGATCAGACCAGTGAGGGTCCATCCAGTCCAGCATCCTGTCTCACACAGTGGCCAACCAGTTTTTTCTGGAGAACCAACAACAGGGCAGAGAGGCCGAGGCCTCCCCCTGATAAGAACATCACAAGAGCCCTGCTGGATCAGCCCAGTGAGGGTCCATCTGGTCCAGCATCCTGTCTCGCACAGTGGCCAACCAGTTCCTCTGGAGGGCCAACAACAGGGCAGAGAGGCCGAGGCCTTCCCCTGATAAGAACATCACAAGAGCCCTGCTGGATCAGCCCAGTGAGGGTCCATCTGGTCCAGCATCCTGTCTCACACAGTGGCCAACCAGATCCTCTGGAGGGCCAACAACAGGGCATGGAGGCCGAGGCCTTCCTCTGATGTTGCCTCCTGACACTGGGACTCAGAGGATTAGTGCCTGCCCCCTGGGATTACTGCTGGAGCATCATTCCTGTGCGCTCCGGAAGGAAATGTGCCCTGTTTTGGCCATGGTGTGACAGAGTGTTGGACTAGATGGGCCATTGGCCTGATCCAACATGGTCTACTCTTCTCTTATGTTCTTATGTGGATGTTACCCTCAGTCACCATGGCTACCAGTGATATGTTTCCCCTCCATTAATCCATCTCATCCCCCTTTCAAGCTGTTTATTCCTCTGGCCGTCACTACACCCTCTGGTATCAGATTTCTCATTTTAATTACTTACTGTGTAAAGTATTTCCTTTTTCCATCCTGGATCTACTGCCCATCAGCTTCATCAGATGCCTTCAAGTTCTAGTATTTTGGGAGAAGAAGAAAAAAGGTTTCTTTATCAACTTTCTCCACCCCATGCATGCTTTTATAAACCCCTGTCATGTCCCTACTTAGTCGTCTCTTTTCTAAACTGAAAAGTCCCAGATTATTGAGTCTTTCCTCACCCATCCTAGTTTAGATTAGTTTAGAGGGCCGTCTCTATCCTGAATATAATGCAGTTTGGTGTAATGGTGTAGTGTAGTAGTGTCTGTTGTAGGAAGGGGAAGGAAAGGAAGAAGAGGAGATTGGATTTATACCCCGCCCTTCACTACCCATGGGAGTCTCAGAGCGGCTTACAAACTCCTTTCCCTTCCCTTCCCCTCTGAACAACAGACACCCTGTGAGGTCGGTGGGGCTGAGAGAGCTCTTTCAAGAACTGCTCTTTCAAGGACAGCTCTTGTCAGAACTATGGCTTGCCCAAGGTCATCCAGCAGCTGCATGTGGAGGAGTGGGGAATCAAAACCTGTTCTCCCAGATTAGAGTCCGCGCACTTAACCGCTACAATAAACTGACAAAGGAGTTTGTAAGCCGCTCCGAGACTCCGAGTGAAGGGTGGGGTATAAATCCAATCTCTTCTTCTTCTTTTCTTTTCTCTCATGTGACCACAGCCTATGTCTCTCGTCTTTA
>NW_015214711.1:0-1840 GCF_001447785.1 Gekko japonicus | reverse complement strand
TTCATGGCTCAGTAGGGATTTGAATCCAGATCTCTCTGGTCCCAGTCCCGTACTCTGGCCTTTGGGAAACTTTTTTCTCTCCCCAAATTTTTATCTGTAAAAAGAGTAAAATACTTTTCTCAGAGCTGTTTTTTAGGCAAGCAGTGCCCGAGATGTTCCTCTGGGCAACACACACACAGACACAGCCGACCACCACCTGCTGATGTGGCCAAACACACATACACCCAGAGTATCAGAAGACAGAGAGGAAAGACCCAGTGATAGCCCAACAGAGGCATAACCCACAGGTGAAGGATGACCACACAGGAAACAAAATATCCACCTGTCCCTCTGGCAAGGGCCTGACAAGCAGCAAAAGTGCTACCAACACACAGCCCTTCCTGCTCCAAGGCACACATGTTCTTCCCTAAAACAAAGGGAGGGGCAAATTCAAACCTACAGCCCCACACCCAAGACTAGCAACCCAACCACTGGGTAAAGAAGGCAGATGCAAAGGATGCATGCCATGGGGTATAAGGCACTTCCACTGCAGACCTATTACCACTAGCCCTATGGGGCCAGGCAGAGAACACTGGCATGGCTTGTTGGAAAGGCACTGGGATAGGCCATGTTTCCTGGTTCAGTTCCTACATGGGAAAAGGCCAGAGGCAGGCAAAGTGTTGGGTCTGACATTTTGCTCCTGCAAATCACAGAAGGGGGAATGTGACAGCCCAGCTGATGGTCTGATCCAAACATCCATCATTTTGGCTGAGACAATGCTTCACGATCCCTCTATGCCACAGCCTTGTGCCCCATCCACCTTGAGCCTCCTGTGCACCTGCACTGCCAACCTGCAAGGCTTGTCAGATACCAGCAGTGCTGTGAGGGAGTGTGAGGCCCAAACAACCACCCTTGCCAAAGCAGTGCACCTCCCTTTAGGGAGGGTGCCCACACAGTGGACAAGATGCCCACCTGTCCCCCGCAACAAAAGTGCAACCATCCCTGCTCTGAGCCACACATACCTTTCCCCATCTCAGTCTGTCAAAGAGCTGAGCTGCAATGCATGAAAGCTCCTAGTGAACTACATGTCATCAGTCTTTAAGGTGCCATTGGATCGTTGTTACTTTTTGCAGCTAAACAGAACAGAGGTCTGGTGGCTCCATGAAGACTGACAAGGGACAACATTGATCCCAGCATGAGCTTCCCTGAGTCAGAGATTACCTTCCTTCCAAGATGTGTGAAGGGGACATCATTCTGAAAAGAACTATGAGGAAATCACAGAGGGGGGACAGAGAGTGGTGTGGTGAGAGGGGTGGGTGGGGAGCAAGTTGTCAGATTCTCTGGTTTGGTACAGCCAAGAATCATTAGTAAGTTTAGCAAAGATGCACAAAGCATCTCCAGTCTCTGTGTGTGTGCTGATAAGAAACAAAGCTACGCGGAGCTGGAACCAGTGGGAGGGCAGCCCCTTGGCAGAATGGTAGGATCTACACTGATGACTGCAGCCAGACCATTCCTCAACCGGAATGTCATCCTCCCATCTCTCCTCCCTGTTGAATCCCCACCTGCACAGACAGCATGGTCAAGTGCCCAGCCCAATAACTAGACCCGCCCTTCCTGATAAGGCCCCTGCCCACCCCCAGAGATGTCACACTATTGTTAGGCTCATAAGACTCTTGTGTCTATATTACTGGACTGTATTTCAATTACAGAATATGTGTTATACATGCATATGGTCAATTCCCAGCAATTTAAAGAATCTCAGATAACAGTATGGGGAAAGACTGCTCCCTAACACTGTGGAGAGCCATTGTCAGAGTAGACAGTACCAGTCTGTGGAACAGTGTTCCCTCTAAGTTGAGTT
>NW_015214710.1:0-1841 GCF_001447785.1 Gekko japonicus | reverse complement strand
ATATAATTCCAATATAACCTTGGTTTAAAATAATCTGTTGGCTGAATCTAGAGGCCTTTCCATATTATCATTTTACTCCTCACTAAGTCCCTGTTTCTTCAGGGATTTTCCCCTGTTCCGCACGTGTTTGGTTCCTTCTAGTGGTCAATTCAGCATAAAACAGATTTCTTTCAAGCTTATGTTCCTGGGAATAAACCAGTTTTATGTCAGATGGCCCACTAGAGGGAACAAAACATGCATGGAACAGGGAACACCCTGCCCACATGGTTTGTACTGCTGCAGTGCTATAGTGCCTATTCTGACCAACCCTGCTTACAAGATCAACAAAGCATTAACAGGCAACAGGTCACGGTGTATGACCATCTAACTAGCTTCCTCAGGAGGCACCTGAAGTCCCAGAATAGCTGCCATCTTGAATCTAGTTAGTAAATGTATTGTTAATTGTGAATTTGGGTTATTATTGTTTTTAATGTTTTAATTCTATGCATTCTATGTATGAACTGACATGTTGTGACCCACCCTGAGCCCGCTTGCAGGGGAGGACAGGATATAAATAAAATAAAACAACAATTTAAGGACGAGTAAAGTGAGAATGCAGAAAAGTTCTAGAACAGTAAAATATATTTACTTCAGATATACCCCCACATGTTCCCCCTACAACAAGGGCTCAAAGTGGCTTAGCACTCTAAGCATAACATCAGGAAACCACTTCTCTGATTAGGAATCCAGGATTTAAGAATTTGTCCACACATATTGGCAAGGTTGCCACAGGGCAGAAATGCAACATACCAATTTTGCAAACAAATTAATAAAGCGTTATGCGTTTTTATTACTTTTGGATCTAGAAACCTGTTGTATTTTATGACACATAAAACAAGACACTGTAATTTTTTTTTTTAAGCTTGCCATGTATGATTTGATGGCTGTTCTTTGCTTGAAATTGATTCTCTGGGTAAATAAGTCCTTTGAACCTAAGAAACCAGGCTTCATTTATAATATAGGCAGCCCAATCCTGTGCACATTTGAAGCCTCACTGAATTAAACAGGCCAACTTTATTTACTTTGATTGATTTATATCCCGCCCTCTTCGCAAGCGGGCTCAGGGCGGGTTACACAAGTCAACTTGGCCACCCCTCTGGCATTAAGACACGTGTTTGGAAACGTCAGTCACGCAGACGTGTTTAGCCGGTCCTGCGGCTGCTGCCCCAGCTCATGGTAACGCGGAAGCGGCGAGCTGACATGACTGGAAACGTCAGTCACGCAGACGTGTTTAGGCGGTCCTGCTGCCGCCCCAGCTCATGGCAACGCGGAAGCGGCGAGCTGACATGATAATACAGACTAGTAAAGTCTATTTAAGTAAATTTTCACCGCCACCACACCCAACACAGCCGGAGTCACAATCGCGCGTGCTTTCACACGCTGTCCGCTGAAGGAAACACGCAGCGCGAGGGTGTCGAAAACGAAAAGCGCGCGCTCTTAGACCCCGCCCCTCTCGAACTGGCAGTTGCCGCCCAACGGCTCCTGCGAGGTCACGTGGCACAAACAGGGCGCCACAACCAGCGGGCTTTACCCGCGAAAGGATTTTACGGGATGGGAAGGCGCGAGGAGAAAGGGAGGGAAGATGGTTCCCGGCAAGGCTTACCGTCGGGTTCGAAGTGCGGACGGCCGTTTTTTCTTCCCTTTCTGGCGGTTGTGGGACGTTCTCCTTCTGGTCCCCCATCGCTGTCCTCCCTCCCCGCCGTCCAAACGCGAAAATCCAGAGGCGGGCGGGCGCCAAAAAAAAAAATCAAAAAGTTATGAGGCGAGAGAAACACCGGCGAAGCAAACCCTGAAGGTGGGAA
>NW_015214709.1:0-1634 GCF_001447785.1 Gekko japonicus | reverse complement strand
GGCCCTGGGGGTGCCAAGCTCCGCAAATGGCTCGGGCGGCTCTGGGCCTTTCAGTTACGCTTCCGTGTGCTCCGTAAGCCGGCCTGGGAGACCGGAACGCGAGGGGGCCCCTCCAGAGTGCTGGGGAGGGTGATGGAGAAGAAGGAGGGCGAGGAGACGCTGGGCAGTGAAGATCAAGGAAGGCCAGTGAGGGCAAAACTACACAGTGGCAGGCAGACATAAAGGGGGCCCGAAGGGGGTGCGGAACTGGCTGTGCGAATGTGTTTGCTCAAGGAGACACGTCTATCTTCGTGCTGTGAATGTGCAGCCGGCCCCACTGGTGGACCTCCTGATGGCCCCTGGTGTTTCTGGCCACCGTGTGACACAGAGTGTTGGACTGGATGGGCCTTTGGCCTGATCCAATACTGGCGTCTCTTATGTTCTTAATGTTTGATTGTGTGCAGTGCCAACTTTGAGAGCTAGTTTGGTGTAGTGGTTTGGAGCGCGGACTCTAATCTGGGAGAACCGGGGTTTGATTCCCCACTCCACCCTGTGCAGCCGCTGGTGAGACCTTGGGTCAGTCACAAGTTCTCTCAGAGATGTTCTCTCAGGAGCAGTCCTTGAAAGAGCTCTCTCAGCCCCGCCTACCTCACAAGGAGTCTGTTGCGGGGAGGGGAAGGAGATTGTGAGTCGCTCTAAGATTCCTTCGGGTAGTGAAGGGCGGGGGATAAATCTAATCTCCTCCACCTCTTTGTCCTCTTCTTCCTCCTCTTCCTCCTTTTTTTATAATAGATTTTTATTGATTTTTCTAAAAATGCAAATGAAATGAGAGTAATATCTTGTGATACATTCAGATTACATCTCTCCCTTAAAACTTACAACAGCTACACGTATCCGACAACACATACATGATTCCATTTAGAAATCATCTGAACATTCGAGTATTAGTATTGTTTAGTAATACAGATTCAAAGGCTCTCACTATAAATTTTCATGTTTTCTTAATCTTCTCTTACCTTTAATAAAGCCCTTCCCCTCCTATTTTTCCGTACATGTTCAACTTTCCCTGTAAAACAGATATACCAGTTCCCCCCCCACCCCGAGGTATTGCCTTATTTTTAATACAAATAAAGATAAATGCTTCTTCTGCACACTCTTACCATGCTCACCCGTGCAGGGCAGTCAGCCCAGCCTTGGCCATCGCCACTTTCTCTGCTTCCGTCGAGTCACTTCTCTTCTTCTTTATGGCCATATGAAGGATGACAATGTTATTGCTCACCCACTCTCCTCCTGGGATCCCCCCTGACACATCTTCCTTCCTTCCTCCCTCCCTGCCTCCCTCCCTGCCTGCCTCCCTCCTTCCCTCCCTCTCTCTCTCCTTCCCTCTCTCTCTCCCCCTCCCTTCCTCCCTCCCTCCCTTCCTTGCTCTCTCCCTCCTTCCCTCTCTCCCTCCCTCGCTCCCTCCCTCCATTCCTTCCTCCCCTGCCCCCCCCCTCCCTCCCTGCCACCCTCCTCCCTCCCTGCCACCCGCTCTCCCTCCATTCCTTCCTCCCTCCCTCCTTTCCTCCCTCCTTTCCTCCCTCCTTCCCTCCCTCCATTCCTTCCTCCATTCCTTCCTCCATTCCTTCTTCCCTCCCTACCTCTTTCTTTCTTTC
>NW_015214708.1:0-1877 GCF_001447785.1 Gekko japonicus | reverse complement strand
ACACCAAACTGGCTCTAGGGAACTAGGCAGGTGAGGAGGTGCAGAGTATCACTCAGGATCCATCGCTGTCCCTGGTCCTTCCCCTTTGGCAGACTTCTTCATGTACCTCTTTGCTTTTATGAAACATGTCATAGGTCTCAACAGCTGGAGGAAAACGCTGCTGCTGAAATGCAACCGGATCAAGTGCTGTAATAACCACCTTTTGCAGCAGATGAAGCAACCGGGCACTGTTGACTTAAAACCTGAGAATCCTCAGGTAATTTAAAACCTGAGAATCCTCAGGTGGCCAGAAACCATGTAACATTAGGCGTGGTTTGTAAATAAATTCTCTAGATCAGGGGGTCTCCAACGTGATACCTGCGGTTGCCATGGTTTTCCATCGACACCTTTCCTGGGGCCAGCCAAGTGTTTTCAGAGAGCGGGTGGGCTGGGTGGGGGCTCTCACCCCGCAGGGCTTCTGATTGGCCACTGGAGATCTGATTGGCCACGCAGATTGTAATTACGTTGTTTCAGCAGCAGCTGCTGCCACAGTATTCATTTTATTCTCTCTCTCTCTTTCTCCTCTTTCCCAGGCTATTTTTTAAACCTCCCCAGTGCTTGGGCTTCCTCTGTGTAGTCTGCTCCACCTCCTGCAGAAATCGTGTTGTGGTTGTGGCCACCACCCGGTGCCAGAATTGCAAAGGTGCCCACAAGCTCAAAAAGGTTGGGAACCCCCTGTTCTAGAGTGTCCCCTGCCCAGAGTGTGGGTTCTCTTCTGCACAGGATACCTCTAGATTTTAGTGGTTGTAGATTTTCCGGGCTGTGTGGCTGTGGTCTTGGCATTGTAGAACCTGACGTTTCACCAGCAGCTGTGACTGGCATCCTCAGAGGTATAACACAGAAAGATGGAGTACTCTCTGTGTAGAAGAAAAATGGTAAGCAGGTAATCCATATCTACTCAGGAAGGCGAGGTAGGGCTGAGTCACTATCTTGTAGGAGTTACCCAGACTGTGAAAACATGCTCATGGAGGAGCTTTCCTGAGGAGGTTCTTTTACATATAGATTGGCTGTTGAAATTCTAATAAGCAGTACACAGCCTAACTCAACTGAACACAGCCTAATTCAAACAGCCTAACTCAAACAGCACACAGCCTAACTTAAACAGGACACAGTATTTTATTCCAAGACATTTAAAGGCTGGACAACACATCCAATTACCATGTCAGATTACACATGAAAGCCATTGAAATTCATAAACACAAACATAATTTTAACAGGAAAGAAGAGAGTTTAAAAATAAATAGGGCATGGTTTCCTGTCCTGAAAAACACAAAATGCTCTACATCTTACAATAGCACTACAGATAGGATTAGACTTTCAACAGCCAATCCATATGCAAAAGAACCTCCTCAGGAAAGCTCCTCCATTAGCATGTCAGCCTGGGGGACTCCTACAAGATAATGACTCAGCCCTACCCCACCTTCCTGAGTAGAGATAAATTACCTGCTTACCATTTTACTTCTCACCTTGACACAGAGAGTACTCCATCCTTCTGTGTTATACCTCTGAGGATGCCAGTTACAGCTACTGGCGAAACGTCAGGTCCTACAATGCCAAGACCACGGCCACAGAGACCGGAAAATCTACAACTAATGAACTCCAGCTGTGAAAGCCTTCGACAACATGCCTCTAGATTGTCTGCAGGAACCGCAAGCTGAGTGAGGCTGCACAGCCCATAATGATTTCACATGGGTCTGCTTGAACCTGTGAGCCCATCTTCTAGCAAAGGAGGTTGCGGGTTCCTCTAGGCCAGAGGTCCCCAAACTTTTTGAGGCTGTGGTGGGCACGTTTGGATTGCTGACACCACGGGGTGGGCACAGCAACAGAATGGCTGCCAC
>NW_015214707.1:0-1893 GCF_001447785.1 Gekko japonicus | reverse complement strand
TCTACTGAACATTATAATGCCATTGACCCCATCCTCCAGGGTACTTACATGGGGCTCTTCACTCTTCCCAGTTCGGCCTCCCGGCCTAGGTCCACAAACGGTCAAGGAGCAAGAAGCGGGGGGCCTGCGGCTGTTGGGTGGGTACCCCTGCCAGTCTTCAAGGGCGTCAAAGAACGCCGCTTTCTTACGTTTGAATTTCGCTCGAAACTGAGAGCCCCTGTGAGGGAAGCCCTCCCTAGTCAGCTGCCTGGCCACCCTTGAAAAAATGCCCAGGTTTCTCATGTGGGTGCTGGGCATCACCCTTGGACCAGCTTCCATCTCATATAGGAGTTCGAGCATTCGCTCGACCTCCTCGTCCATCCAGTAGATGCCCAGACGCCTGCCTGCCATCATGAGAGGTTTGAAAACGCTGGGCTTTTGTGCGCATGGGCAAACGAGCGCTTGAAATTTGGGCTTCGGCATTCAACGCGGGTGGGGGGGGTTAGCACTCGACCCAATGGCTGTGGGTTTGTTTGTTTGTTTTGTTTTAAAACATAGCGATCTTCCTCTGTGGCCACCTATCCACAGGACAATGAAGGAGACATTTTGCAAAGTTTTGCAAACTTGCCTGGTTGTTCCCTATTATTGATCTTTTCATATTCCCAGACACACTTCCTCTTATTTTCAAAAACCGAACCCCCCCCACCACCGGTTCGAGTCCAGTGGTCCGCTCATTTGACCAATGAGCTCGTCCTCCTCCAGAAAATCCTCAAAAAAGCCCCCCAATCGCCTGCGTGTATTTTAACCAAGCGCGTGGTTTAATCGGCAGTCGCACGCTGGTTTTTCCTCCTGAACGCACGCGCACATCCGGCTGTTCTTAAAAACTGGAGATGGCAGGCCCTGACAGTAAGGGGGGGGGTTTTGGCAGGAGGAGGAACTTGAACTCATGTACAGGTTCCTCTGAGAGAAGGATTACGGAAAACGAGTTATGGCAAGCACCCACATGGAGACACTCTCCATCTTCCAGGAGGTGGCAAGCGCCCTTAGTCAGGCAGGCCACGCCAGGAGCCCCCATCAGTGTCGGGCCAAGTTCAAGAGGGACAAGGCAGCTTTTTTGACGCCATGGAGGACCATGGGGGAATGCCCCCTATTGGTGGCAGGCCCCCCAGATTTAACCTTCTACGGAGACTGTGGACCCAGGCGGGCGAGCCCTCCTGGGAAAAGAGGAGACCTGCGAGTGAGTACCTCCCCCCCCCACTTCCCCAATATAATGGAGTCCGCTAGTACATTTCTGTTACATGCCCTAATGAATCCCCCCCCCAACTTTCTCATAGGATCCTACAGGGCCAAGAGAAGCTGCCGGCAGGCGGTACTTGAGGACTCCCCAGGATCCTCTCCAAAAAGGGGTAAGCAAATATATCTCCCACTGGGCAGATAGGGGGAATGGCATCCTGGCGATGCACACCTCCTGATGGATGACTGCAGATCTGGGATATTGGTGCCTGTGGGTATCTGTGTTCTCCATGCAAGTTGCAGCCAGTGTTCCCTCTAAGCTGAATTACTGTGAGCAGGATTGCCTAACAGGACTAAACCGTAGAGTTTGGTGGGTGTCCTGCTCTAGATTGGGAAAGCACTATCGTAATTACCTTGCACCCTGGGAGAGGTGATGAGTGGGTCCTCAGTGGATTAGAGCTCTATAGAGTGTGAGGAAGGGGGACCTGGCCAGGGAAACATGGGAAAATATATAGTAATCATATTTCTTATGTCGTTTTATACAGGTCTGTATGAGAGCGTGGGAGTCCAGACCAGCGGTTCCCCCACAGAGACCGAACAAGGTATATTTCTATGTATCACTTGGATTTCATCTTTCCATGCACACAGATCAGTGCTTGGAATGGTAACTGTATTGACATG
>NW_015214706.1:0-1954 GCF_001447785.1 Gekko japonicus | reverse complement strand
AGCCAGCTCATTACTCTCCAGGAAAGGCCCGAGATGGAGTGCTGCTGTTAGCCAGAGGAAACAGTCCTTGACATAATGAACAGATGGGCCTAACTTGGTATGAGGCAACTTTGTATATTCAACCTGGCTCTGTATGATTGCTGCTGTTATTAAATATAAACACGGTGTCTGCAAAAGAAGCCATTTGTCAATGCAACAGGGTACAGTGCCATAGACTCCACTGGTCTTTTTGCGATCCGCCATTGCTTGATGATCGTTCACGTTACAACCTGAAAGGACAGCAGCAAAAGCCGGAGGAATCAAAGTCGTATTGTTTTGTCAGCGTTCTCCCCAACCGTACCTTTTCAAACGAGAAGCTTTTGCAGACGGTGTGGCGATACAAACTCATTTTATTTCTGAAAAAATCTGCAGACGTTTGTCTACTGGTTTAGTTGTGAGCGTGGACCACACAGAAAGACTCGTCCCTCTCTTTGCAAAAGGCACTGCGGTTGCTTACAGCCACCGGTTCGGATTGTTAAAAACCAAGTAATTATTTTACAGACGCTGAAAAGGACTTTATGCCCGTTAACAAGCGTTGTAAAAATAATCATTAAGATTTTGTCGGCAACAGAAGGCTCGGTCTCTAACATCTCTGTATATTTTACAGGGGGTGAAATCCTCGCTATGAAAATTCTACCTCCCTATCTCTAATAAGAATACTTAGCATTTATAGACAGTGTTGGACTATTTATTTCCTGAAAGTTTACAATAACAGTGTCAGCAGGGCAAAATGGCATCGTTGTAAGAAATTAGCACTGGGTGGGCAGCTGGCAACCCTTCCATTGGGTCACTCACACAGTACAGATGAATTCTACGTAGTGTTCCCAGCGTTGAGTTGGGAAATAGTTGAGAGATTTTTGGGGTGGAGTCTGAGGAGGGCGGGGATCAGGGAGGGACCTGTGGATAAAACTGTGGATCCCACCCCCCCAAAGCAGCCATTTTCTCCAGAAGAACTGATTGTCTTCATCTGGAGATAAATTGCAGTAGCGACCCTTGGTAAAGGTTTCCCTTGCTCGAAAGCCAGTCGAATCTGACTTTAGGGTTGTCGTGCTCATCTCCGTTTCCAAGCCGAAGAGCCAGCGCTGTCCAAAGACATTTCCATGGCCATGTGGCTGGCATGACTAGACGCCGAAGCACACGGAACACTGTTACCTTCCCACCGGAGCAGAACCTATTTATATACTTGCAATTTTTTGCTTTCGAATGGCTAGGTTGTCAGGAGCTGGGACCAGAGACAGGAGCTCACTCCGTCATGTGGCACTCGGGTCTCGAACTGCTGAACTACCAACCTTCCGGTCTGCACCTCAGCGTCTTAACCACTTGAGCCACCGCAGCCCCCAGTAGTGACCCTACCCAGTGCTAATTTCTTCCTATGGTGCCGTTTTGCACCGCTGGCACCGTTCTTATAAACTTCCAGGAATTAACCAGTCCAACACAGTCTGTGAATGCTAAGTATTTGGGGGGGTGGGGTTTGGGGAAAGGAGGGAACTTCGATGGGGTACAATGCCACAGACTCCAACTTCCAAAGTAGCCATTTTCTCCCGGTGAACTGATCTCTCTCAGCTGGAGATCAGTCGTTGTAACAGCAGGAGATCTCCAGTCAACACCTGGAAGTTAACAAACACACAAAAATGGAAATACAGCGAATGCGGTTTTAGAAACGAGCAAACAGAATCATCTGTCGCGCTGTACAAATCACGCTAGAGACTACTGTCTTCTTATACAGCTCATGGTGCAGAGAAGAGTTTCCAGAAGGAAGCATGCCATAGATGGCATGAGCTCAGGACTAGCTGCAGTGTGAACCAAAGGAGCTGTGACGGCACGCCTAGGTTCTGATTCCTAGCTACTTGGAACATACTTGTAGACTTCGTGTCTTTTTGAATCTGGCCAGAGCTGGGTTGAGCCCCATCACTAA
>NW_015214705.1:0-2059 GCF_001447785.1 Gekko japonicus | reverse complement strand
GGCATCC
The DNA here is from genome assembly GCF_001447785.1 of Gekko japonicus. NCBI lineage: Eukaryota > Metazoa > Chordata > Lepidosauria > Squamata > Gekkonidae > Gekko > Gekko japonicus. The sequence continues at coordinate 2,052 of NW_015214705.1, read as the reverse complement.
TATTCAAGGAGAGAACACCTATCGACACCCTTAGAGTGGTGTAGCACTCCCCCCCCTCCCAGTGTCCAGACATGCTGAGTTGCTCACTCCAGCAAATAACACTTTGTCCACTAAAAGAACCGAAGAACTCCTGCATTAAGAAAAGCTGAGTTCTGCAACCTGAAAAACTATTAAAAATAAGATTTTTATCTATCCCATTAGTTTAGCTCCACGCCTACTGAAGATAGACATAAAGGAATGCAATTCTTTTAAAGCAGGCATGATTCTGTCTGCAAAAGAACACTAGTGGTGCTGGAGGAGGAGAAAGGTAGCCAGGTATCTACTTATCTGAATTAGAAAATAAGAGTGTGAGGCAGAGATTGGTTCCCGCTTGAGAAGACCATGGTATACAAGCCAGATTTTCTCTTCTCCCCCCCAATCTAATCCGTTCATTATGTGCTCACCTTATTAATTTTTTTTCAGGAGTGATCTCTGGCTCAATGTTTGGTGCCGAATGCCTGCGTTCAGCATATGATAAGCAAGCGATAAGGTTAAGTGCTTATTTGGCACAAATGTATTAGGAGCCAAGCCATTTAATTGGGGGCAGTCACCCTTACTGCTAGACTCACCAACTTTGGCCTGAGACAGACAGAGGGTTTGAGGCCAGCGCCCAGCAGGGCAGGGTGGAGAACTACAAGAAAGACGCAGCCAACTGTGATCTGATAAGGAACCTCAGGATATGCGAGTGACTGCACAGATTCTCAGTGCTGCGGGGGACTGTGCAGTTTAACGGCATGCTCATTAGTTCCAGAAAAATACCAAAAGGACAACACTTTTGTCATTTGATTATCCTGTACTTGCTTAAAATTAGCCAACGATCGTGTGTCTTAGAGATACCACACGCACAGTAGACCAAGTCTCTTAATTGTAGTTAAGAAAGTTTAGTTAAGGAACTGTTGGTGGCTACAAGCATAGACAGCTTCAAGAGGGAATTGGAACAGAGGTCCTTCAGTGACTATTAGCCACAATGTATAGATGGAACACAATGTATAGATGGAACACGACATATAAATGGAACACTATGTCTGGGGCAGTGATGCTCTGTATTCTCGTTGCTTGGAGGGCAACAGTGGGAGGCAGGGCTCTTTTTGTAGAAAAAGCCCAGCAGGAACTCATTAGCATAATAGGCCACACCCAACAGCAGGAACTCCTTAGCATATTAGTCCACACCCCTGACAGCACAGCTCATTACCACATTAGGCTGCACCCCCATATTACCAGAAGTGTGGTTATCCAGCCACACCCACCTTTTGCTTGTTATTCTGTTTACCTTGTTTGTTGTCAAAACCCAGGGCCTTTTTTTGTAGCAGGAACCCCTTTGCATGTTAGGCCACACACCCCTAATGTAGCCAATCCTAATGAGTTCCTGCTGTTGGGTGTGGCCTATTATACTAATGAGTTCCTGCTGGGCGTGGCCAACTTGGGAGCCAGCCGGAACTCCGTTCCTGTGCGTTCCTGCCCAAAAATAGCCTTGGTGGGAGGGCTTCTGGTATGTGGGGTTTGGCCACAGTGTGACACAGAGTGTGGGACTGGAGGGGCCATTGGCCTGATCCAACATGGCTTCTCTTAGGTTCTTATAACTAAAGGACCCGAGATCATGGAATCACATGCTTTGTCTACCATCCCTCAGCCCTGAAATGATTTCCACCTTCCCCCCAAGTTGTGATTGTTGAATATTTCAGTACAAGTATTGATAATGGTTAGGACTAGCAGCTTCATGTTGGGTCAGGCCAGTGGCCCATCCTGACTAACACTCTGTGTCACACCATAGCCAAAACCCAGGTGCCATCAGGAGATCCACCAGTGGGGCCAGAACTCCGGAAGCCCTCCCTCTGTTGTCCCCCCCCAAGCACCAAGAAGACAGAGCATCACTTGCCCCAGACAGAGCGTTCCATCTATACCTCGTGGCTAACAGCCACCGCAGGACCTCTGCTCCATATGTTTATGCAATCACCTCTGGAGAAAAGCAGGGTACAGATACAGTGGTGGCACCAGAGAAAGCCAGGCTGTTTT
>NW_015214704.1:0-1951 GCF_001447785.1 Gekko japonicus | reverse complement strand
TTGGTCTCTTCTCATCTTTTCCTATAACTAGGCAAAAAAGTAGACTTCATCTGTCAGCTGGTGTTGTGTTAAAATCAGTTTTCATCACATCACCCAGGAGAGAGCATAAACAGATGTAAGCTTGCACAGCATAGCAGAAGATCCTACTGAACACAGATTAAAGAAACTGGCAGCTTTGGTTTTTTTTAATGTCGAATGTGTCCAGTATATTCAGAACTACTAGTTGTGGAGCCTGGAGCTTTTTATTTCTGTGAAATGTTGAAAAAACAAACTTGATAATAGACATTTGTATGTTTTTCAAAGATGGAGTCAGTGGAAAGCCACCAGTGCTACTCATGCTGTATAAAAATTTGTGAAGTTCAAATTATGATGCAGAAAGCCCCAGTCTCCTAACGGCTGCTTGCTGTTTTCTTTCTTTTCTTTTTGATTTAATTTGTTTGGTTTTGCTGCCTGGGTCGACTGCTTCTTCAGTGACATTTTGTAGAACTTCTTCCTTCCTAACTGAATGATCTCAGCCAATTAAGGAATCACATATTGCTCTGCACACTTATAATACTATTTACATTATGATGTCACTGTTTATGTAGTCTTCTGAGGTGAGAGACCAAGACGATTTGTTCATTTGCTTATTCTTATGTCAATGGTTTCAATTCTCTGGTTTTTCTTCTGTTGGTCCTCAAGACTCAATTGTATTATATATGAATGTTATATGTTTTTATTCATAGTGTTAAGGAATCACATATTGCTCTGCACACTTATAATACTATTTACATTATGATGTCACTGTTTATGTAGTCTTCTGAGGTGAGAGACCAAGACGATTTGTTCATTTGCTTATTCTTATGTCAATGGTTTCAATTATCTGGTTTTTCTTCTATTGGCCCTCAAGACTCAGTTGTATTATATATGTATGTTATATGTTTTTATTCATAATCTCTTCAGTAATTATATGTGGAATAAATGTAATTTATACATATTCTGTAATGCTGCAAAATGAACATTAAAATTAGTGCCTTTTACTGGAAAACTTCAGTGCAAGCAAACAAAAAATTGTGTACAGTCTGCACAAGGGAGAAGTAAAACTAAAACCAGTCACTTCAGATTTAAAAAGTAAGGATGAGAAACCTGAAATCTCTCCTTATATATAAAAGAGTTTTCGTGTCCCACTTTCCTCAATGTTCCACACGCTCCCACAGCCTTTGGCTCCCTCAGCTGCCACTCTGAAGGTCTGCCAATCCCCTGGCTGCATTGCCTTGCTGCGTTGCCTCGGCCCCGCCCACAGAGTCGGCAGCCAGCATCTCACCCTCAGTCTGGAGGGAGCTGGTGAAAGGGATGGAAGCTCCACCGAGAGAGTGGCAACCCCTCCATGGGGGAGAAGGAGGCAGACCTAGTGAGGCGGCAAGCAGGGGAAGCATTCACCTTCACTGCCCCTTGCGGCCCCTTTCCCTCAGCCTCAAGGCCAGCACTTCATCAGGGTGATAGCTCAGTGGGCTGCACTGCAGAGAAGTCTGTCCAGTGCCTTTCAAAGGCTCCCCCACTTTCCTTCAGCAGCGGCAGCAGTGCCAGGGAGGGTCTGGCCTAGAGGAAATGAGCTGCGGCTCCTGGAAAGCTGGACTCTCTCCTGAGGAAGACACTTCTCTTGGCTCCTGTGTGGGACTAACTGTGACTAACCGTCCCCTCAGTGGCTGGTGGTAGGCAACCAAGCTTGCTTCTGTAAAAAAACAAAGGACTTTCAGCATAACCCCTCCCACACACATTGCCAGCTTGGCCACTTTCCTGTCAGAATAAACTCAAAACAGCTCTCTCCCTTTTTGACTCCACCATGGCTGGCTAGCTAATCAGGTGGGCCAGCGACCATCAAACCATTCTCTTCAACCCCCTAGGGTTGCCAATATCAAGGTGGGACCTGGAGATCTTCCACAGTTACAATTGATCTCCAAATGACAGAGAT